>NC_135559.1:21187120-21364620 GCF_964340395.1 Glandiceps talaboti
TAAATTGCAATCGAAGTGGATTTGTACGATGCCAAAGACTGAAGATGAGAACCATATGACGCTATAGTTTAATCTCTTTTGTTAAAGTGCGATATATTCTATTGGACATGCGTATGAATAACTAATGAACTTTAAGTTATGACGTATATTGTAATTAACTTGAATTCAAAAACATTCAGATAAAAGTTCTGAAAAAGAACGACGAAAAAGACTTCAATTGATCCACCTACACCTATAGTGTCTTTGTTTTGAGGTCTGGTTTTGAAGGTGTACACCAGCTTGAATTTTAATTTTATTATATTACGCATGCGTGAAAACTGACTACTCCGTTCATAACCTTCGTTTCTAGACGTCTGAACACTATTTTCCTTTAGGGTCTGAAGTTTATATAATGTAGTATCATATGTTGTCTAGACAACGCACGGATTTTTTGGTTTCACTTACCGAATGGTGTGATTTCATGAAATTGCAATAATGGCCAAAGGAAAAACCTTTTAATATCCGGAGTTTACTCGTGCTCAGTGGATATTTTCATACTAAGTAGCTCGTCAGTTACATTTGATGGGGGGGGGGGGTTAAAATGAAAACACGATGCTCAAAAAAATGAACTAATTACATATCTCATGTATATGTTAAGAGTACATTTATCGGTAGATAGGGAAACGAAAATATGAACATGAGAACCAGCAGCCAGGCTTTACTTCTAAGTTAGGCAAACATTACATTATTGATTTTAGTTTTGAAAAAATATTGCTTCGACCCAGAATAAAACGAAATGTCGATCATAATACCCCCTCGACTCTGTGATAGTTTTGATGAAATACGTACTGACATCACTGGGAAAGAAAATAGACGCGCAGGCCTGCAGGTCAAGTACAGACAAAGAATTTCCTATATTTCTGTTTAATTTTTTTTTTAATGTTTAGGGTAGACGTCTTAAAGTAGGATTAGTCGAATTATCGGCAACTCGACATTATTTTGCTTATTTTGTCATATTTGCCGCATATTAGAAAATATCAAATAGGCATGAAATATCAGGCCTACCACGTTTATTCAAAATAACTGGAGAGAAACTGAAGTGCACCAATGCGAGTCAATTTAGTCATTTTAGGGCGATGCACAGTAGATGCCCACATTGACATTTTTCTCCTATTCTTATTTCTGCTGTTTTAGTCTCTGTGAGTGTTCTTCCCTTTCCCCCTGCCAATGTACATCGAATTTCATGTAAATTTAGCATGACAATAAAGTAACATATAATAAAACTACGAAGTAAAACCATGCTGCACAAGATAAGACGAAAAAATGGAATTCCACAAGTCCAAGGATATAAGCTCACATTAGCATATTGATCTCAAGAACATTTGTCAGGAAACATGGAAAATTTCACGCTTTGACGCGTACGACAATTAATTTATTCCCGGCAGATGACACATTTAGATCTTAATTCTGGAAATAGTCACACAGTATCCGAGGGTAACATTTTTTCCAAATTTAATTGACTTCGGCACATGTGAAATCTCACTGGAAAAATCCGCAAGTGAATCGTTTTAACTCAAGTAAGCTTTTTCCCGTTGCAATTTTGTAGTCATGTTTGTTTCAACCTTGAATATTTGATTAGGGTTGATCAGAATTTATCCTTGCTCTCCTGTCCGCGCGGGCATACATATCCACTTGTAAAGCTGTGCATTACAATCAAATTATTATTATTTAAATGTCTAATGTCTTGTCTTTTATCTAGTAGGAAAAAAACTCCATTCTAGAAGTACATGTGGTTGAAAAAAGGTGTCGGAACTTTCCAAACGAAAATCTAGAGTTCGCGATTTTTTAAAGATCTGTACTTGGTTGTCGTGATCGATATAAAAGTGTATGGCAAAGGTCATTTCAATCTCTTCGGTTGAATTGATCTCGACATTAAACAGGGCCAGGTATCTATGGAATTACAACGTGCGTAGAATGAACTGGAAATGTTCAATAAATTGAAGGTCTTATAAAGAGCCATATATAAGCCATGACTGCTAGCATCCTAGATAATTAGTGTGGTAGAGGGAGAACCACATCAATATAACCAAGAAAAATGAAATGCATTTTGTATGGCAAAGTTTGAGATACTATAATTAATATTTTGGCATTGACAAGATGTATGTGTGTATGTGTATGAGTGCTTAGACCACTATTCATCTAGTTGTCTGAGATGAGTGTGTGTATGTGTGTGTGTATGTGTATGTGTATGTGTATGTGTATGTGTATGTGTGTGCGTGCGTGCGTGCGTGCGTGCGTGTGTGTGTGTGTGTGTGTGTGTGTGTGTGTGTGTGTGTCAGTGAGTGCGAGTTCGCGTTATAAAAACCCTCCATGAAAACATCTCGTTTATTTTCTTGAATAGTGGGACCTCGTTTGTGACAGAGCTTGGTTGAGAGAAGTGGCAAGATCTTCAGTTTACGCGGGAACTCTTGTTGGTTCGTTATTACTCAGTCCATTGTGCGACAGGTAAGTCAGAATTCACCAAGTTAAACCGTTTGATGACGCAACGTTATGTTTAGTATTAGGTTATGACGTCATAGTACTGTTTTAAGCGTTCTGATCTCGCGATCACGTCAGATTGATACCATAAGACGAAAAGCTATGGGAATTCACCACTTTTCTCTCTCTCAAAATTTACGTGAATAGAAAGCAGATTCAAAAAAATTGCGACATGCAAATTTCCCTATACAGTATAACGAAAAGACATCTGTTCAGTACAACCAGCAAAAATCAACTTTTTAATTTCAAGTTATTGATACTCTCTAGCTAATTTTGATAAAAATAATAAGTAATCTGGACTGTTGTTGTACAATAGCCTAGTTGGATTTTATTGCAGGTTTTTGTTTTCATTTTTAAATGGCAGCTTTCATTTTATACCTCTTTAAGTTATAGTTGACATAATTTCACACTCATAAAATTTTAATGGTGAAATAGCAGTAGGTGTTATACGCACTGACGGAAATGTACCTTGTCGAATACAATACAATTAGACGACATCGGTCATATCTACGTACAATGTATAACAAAACCAAGCGTTGAACGTTTGGACCTGCACACCTCGGACACTCGGCATAAACGTGTATATGCATATTAACGTGAACGACATCCTCTAAAGTCTCATACAGACGCATTGTATACTCAATAAAATACATGTACAATATCAAATATGTACCACTTGCATTACACATAGACAGACAGACAGACAGACAGACAGACAGACAGACAGACAGACAGACAGACATATAGACAAACGCACGCACACACACACACACATACATACATACATACATACATACATACATACATACATACATACATACATACATACATACATACATACATGTATACAATAACGACATGTTTGTACTTGTATGCGGAAAAAAAAACTTGAACAGTAGACAATTTAAATGAATGGTGTCGTAAAAACAAATTAATAATTATGGAACATGTTTTAGTAATGAGCATTTATGTCAAACGCGACATGAAGTAAATATTGTACCTACATTGAAATAAAACATGACCTAAATAACATATTTCCTATAATTTTTCACAGATTTGGTCGACGCCCTGTTATTTTCCTGAGTCTTGCAGTCAATGTTATGTCTGGTATTGCAACGGCGTTGTCACCATTCTTTCAACTTTTCGTCGTTTTCCAGTTCATCTGTGGCATCACTTACTGTGGCGTTTATTCAGCTAGCTATATCTATGGTAAGTATATTGTATATCTATGATAGAAAGAGGGCGACTCATAGATAACGAAGTGGAATATATTTGATAGAGTTTGAGAGTTTGCGCGCGCGCGAGAGAGAGAGAGAGAGAGAGAGAGAGAGAGAGAGAGAGAGAGAGAGAGAGAGAGAGAGAGAGAGAGAGAGAGAGAGAGAGAGAGAGAAGGGGAGCGAGTGAGACAGACATACAGACAGACAGACAGACAGACAGACAGACAGACAGACAGACAGACAGACAGACAGACAGACAGACAGACAGACAGACAGAGGGAGAAGAGAGATTAAGGCATACACAAACACACGTGCACGTGTTTATGAGCCATTACCACTAACTTTGAAGTGGGGGACGAATACAAAAATCATTGTTTAATTCTATTCTAGATAATGTGAGGGTGCAGATAGTCATGATAGGGATAGTGATGATTAATCTATTTGTCACGGTCTATTCATAATGTACACTGATCAATGCAATGTACAATTCAGCATTTTTTTTCATAGAAATTAATCTACGAGAAATTTTCAGTTAATTTTGTTATATTAATTAGTCATACATACATACATACATACATACATACATACATACATACATACATACATACATACATACATACATACATACGTACATGCATGCATGCATGCATACATGCATGCATGCATGCATACATACATGCGTGCATGCATGCATACATACATACATACATACATACATACATACATACATACATACATATATACATACATACATACACATTATGTCGATAATAGATAACTGAAGATGACAACATCAAACGAATAGAACACAATAAAGTAGAATGGAATTACAGTAAATTCTATATGGACTTATAAATCATTTTGAATGCATGTTGTAATCCTGTTTTTAAGTCGTAATAATCCATTCAAATTCCTTTCATAATACTCTTAATAACTAGCGGGGCATGTCCCGTCGGTAGATTAAAACCATTCACAGTCCAAACCTGATTCTGTACCTTGTCATATGGAGTAACACAGCATATAAATCACACAATTAAATGAATAATCCGTGCATTCTTGCCATAATGTAATTGTCACCCTGGAGATGTACATGTACATATATCGATCCATTACCGATATTACAGCATTTATCACACATCACTGGCATTATTTATATTACGTATGATAAAATAAGAATTCTATTAAGCTGTCCGATGTAAAGACACGGACACAAAACTGTAAAGCGTGGAATAAAATGATAGATTGCATGATCTATCATGTACACGACAGAAAACACAGATAATGAAACCTTTATACCCGGAATGCAATGCAGATATTGCATTCTCTTTCGCAGCTTGTCATTCTGTTATAAGAAATATATATAGTAAGGTGGTGAACGACTGATCCCATGAAGACTACCTTTTACCATGCGATAACCCAGAAGTACCAAATGTACTTGTTTATTAACAGAATCCTGTTCTGTGTTTTATAAATATCATATTTTACTAGTATGTTTCAGTTTAATGTACTCGTCTATTTATAAAAAAGAACAATTGAACAAAGAACTTTTCTATTACAATGTCGTACCGATGTTATTATGGAAATAGTACAACAGAGTTTTGTTAGTTAACTACTCATTTTTTTAAACGATATCTTGATTTATACATCATTAAATCCACAATGGTAACATTCCTAGCCACAAGTTTAACCAGATTTAAACTGAATGTCTTCCATAAGGGCAAAGTTTTGAGATTCTCGTTCCGACAGACAATTTTTGGAATACAACAGAACATATGCAATAAGTTATTTTTCTCATTGATTGCTGTTTGCCCCATGCTGTAGCAATCTCCCGGCCAACCAGAACATGTAATGTGAAGTTTTATAGAACGTTGTAGCATAGCACTCAACATAGAAAGAGTTTTAAAGGCAAAAAAAAAATTGTTTCTGGTCAGCGCGCATCACTTAAGTACTCCCCCTTTTCCCTCTTAAATTTTTTTCATGTTTGTCCAGCCAATTCAGTCTGCAGATGAAAACACAAAAGTAACTCTCCCTACATTAATTGCCATGCATTTTAGTTAAGACAACTGAAGAACTAATCTTGAACAAGCCTATGACATCTGACCCAAATACACACTTGCTGTACAGTACTAAATAAAAAGAACAGTAACTGCAATGAATAGTAGATTGAGTAACAATTGTTGAGAATCTTAATTTTTCAACAACAAAAAAATTGCATCGTCGTACCACTTTAGACAACATTTTCTGACTAGAAACATTAAATGCTACATCAATAGTATGTTCAGGAAAGGTGATCTTTGGTATCGCAAATGTATGTACCACATTATATTGAATTTGAAGCTTGCATTCTTGAGATATAGCCTAATTTACCAAAAACCATTAATTGCATAAATTACTCATTAATATCCATGGATGTTTACTGAAACCTAATCAGTTCTTGCCACTACCCTACGAAACACGTGTACTAAATTTAGTTTGAATTGAGCCAGTTGTTTTTTAGAAAATGCTGATACAGTCGCATCACTTTAGACAACATTTCCAGACCAGCAACAATTTTTTTCTTTTTTGTGGCCTACAGAAAATATGCTAATATCTTATCAAAACTAAACGCTACATCAATAATATTTTTAGGACAGGTGCGCGTAGGTATCGCAAATGCATGTACCAAGTTATAATGAATTTGTAGCGTGCATTCTTGAGATATAGCCAAATTACCGAAAACCATTAATTACGTAAATTGCTCATTAATATTCATGGGATGTTTACCAAAACCTAATCAGTCAGTCTTGCCATTACCCTACGGATCATGTCTACAAAATTTTGTTTGAATTGAGCCAGTCGTTTTTTAGGAAATGGTGATATAGACACACACGCGTGCACGCACGCACACACACACACACACACATTTCAACCCCTAATACAAAACCTTCCTTACGGAAGGCGAAAAATGCATATTATGACACTTTGTATTATAGTTAACGTTCTTTGAGTTCCATTTTGATCCTAACTTATCATATTTCCTTTTAAATGTCATAGATTCATTACTGAATATCTGCATAATTCTCACTTCGTTTTAGTCCAGGAATGGATTGGTCGATCTAAGAGAACATTTGTTGCCTGTACCGTGTCCGTGTTCATGACAACGGGGCTGATCATGCTGACTGGAATTGCCTACTTCATTCGTCACTGGAGGGCGCTACAGCTTCTCATCAGTATACCTCAAAGCACAATATTAGCCTATTGGTGGTTAGTAATTATTTATTGTTCTGTGTTGAAATCGCTAGGAAATGTTATACTCAATGAAGCAGTGAAAGCGATGAGTGTAGGTGTTCCCTTAAGGTTTTGATATTTCATGTGTGATAGGAGCCTTAATAATCTAAACACAAAATTAACCCTTTTCTGAGTTTTCGTTTTTACTTACATATTATATCATTTTTCACCCATATATGTATATTTCTCTGTTTTTTCATTATATGTTTTCTGTCATGTTATTTGTTTTTCTTCCATAGCAAGTTTACAAATTCAGTAATTAGTGACGCCAGGGTAAAATGAACAGTCTAATTAGTGTATGATCAGTATTTTGAATTAAAATGTACTTTTGTAAAATAGACGCTTTTTAATTTATAAGAACAAAATGATGAATTGAACACCCAGTATTTAACTAAATTGCGTTCTTTATTTAGTCGAAGCTTTTTTTGTTTTATGGTAACAAATTGTTGATGAAATACCAATTGTAAGTAAACACTATTAGTTATTTATAAACGAGGCCACATCTCGACCTATCATAATGAAACACAACCATTACCGTGCCCAGTTTAAATTTGTGAATAGTTTAACTATCGCCTATATGCAAAATAATAACCCTCTAAGTCTAACAAAGCAATACTATAAGATGTCTACTGTCATAGTATGGCAATCATTCAACAAACGCAATGAATACTATTGAGTACATCAATTTTATCTCACTCTATGCCAATATGGTGTGTCAGAAAGTTAGAATGCAGAATAAGATCACTAGCCTCACTGATAGCTCTGTTTAGATTGCTAAACGTTGGCAGTGATATGGGATCTGTATATGTTACTGTACACTGTTTGGCTTATATGGTAGTCAGGACAATTGTAGTTATTGAATATGGTGGAATAGTATGCAGTATATGACATTGTAGTTATTGAACATGATGGAATAGTATGTAGTACATGATATTGTAGTTATTGAATATGGTGGAATAGTATGTAGTATATGACATTGTAGTTATTGAACATGATGGAATAGTATGTAGTATATGACATTGTAGTTATTGAACATGATGGAATAGTATGTAGTATATGACATTGTAGTTATTGAACATGATGGAATAGTATGTAGTATATGACATTGTAGTTATTGAACATGATGGAATAGTATGTAGTATATGACATTGTAGTTATTGAACATGATGGAATAGTATGTAGTATATGACATTGTAGTTATTGAACATGACGGAATAGTATGTAGTACATGATATTGTAGTTATTGAACATGGTGGAATAGTATGTAGTACATGATATTGTAGTTATTGAACATGGTGGAATAGTATGTAGTATATGACATTGTAGTTATTGAACATGATGGAATAGTATGTAGTACATGATATTGTAGTTATTGAACATGATGGAATAGTATGTAGTACATGATATTGTAGTTATTGAACATGATGGAATAGTATGTAGTACATGATATTGTAGTTATTGAACATGATGGAATAGTATGTAGTACATGATATTGTAGTTATTGAACATGATGGAATAGTATGTAGTACATGATATTGTAGTTATTGAACATGATGGAATAGTATGTAGTACATGATATTGTAGTTATTGAACATGATGGAATAGTATGTAGTACATGATATTGTAGTTATTGAACATGATGGAATAGTATGTAGTACATGATATTGTAGTTATTGAACATAATGGAATAGTATGTAGTATGTGGCATTGTAGTAATTTTCTTAAAATCATTTTTGTCACTTCAAACAATTTAAGTGTCTAATTTCTCAACTGTTCAGGTTTATTCCAGAGTCACCACGATGGCTTTTGTCACAGGGTCGTGTCAAAGAAGCCGAAGTCATTATCATGATGGCTGCACGAATTAACAAAGCTGACCTCTGTCCATTGGTAAGTATAAATATCATAAACAGACACACACAAAGACACATACACATACAGACAGACAGACAGACATACATACATGCAGGCATACACACATACACACACACACACCAACCAACCCATCCATCCATCCATGCATACATGCATACATACATACATACATACATACATACATACATATTATCATTCATTATATATACTACAGTATTATGGTGTAATGTTAAAGATGTTCCCTCAAATCTAGCTCTCGTTCAATCGTGTATACCCTAAAAACAGGTGTGCAGATATCATATTTTTGTACGAAAAGCAATAAATAGTCTTCTGTGTGCGTTCCGTGACATTAGGTGTGAATGTCACATTTTTGTATGAAGGGAGACTAAAGCCTTTCACTGGAAAAGTGACTGACTTGACTGGTAGGAAACACAAACAACGTCGAATGATTTTGATGAACAATTTCCTTTACTATGTTTCAGTTACCTATGCAAGGCTCATGGAAAGTAGAATTAGAAAATTCGAAAGTTAGGAAAGAAGACGAGCCAAAGTATACGGTTTTTGATTTACTGCGCACACCAAAACTACGGAGTATAACTCTAAACGTATTCTTCCACTGGTAGGTACCCTTAATATCTTTGTCATCTGTTTTGGCATGGGATATGTGTCTGTATACTGCTATTGAAGGGTCGATTAATTACACTAGCTGCAACTGGGGATATTTTTTCTTTTATGTAGTAACCAAAGATATATTCACTACAAAATTAATTACTTATAAAAAGACAGTATCTGTTCAATAGTGGTCAATATTTTCCCTAGCTGGTGTAGTTGAGCGAAAGCTTAGTTTTGAGTCTGTCGCTATGTTAAAACTGCTCTAGTTTGTAACTGTAGTATTATATTTCGATCAGACAACCACAATTAATCTATTCACATGAAAAGTGTTGAATACCAATAATTAGACACTGTACATGTTAATCTTTCTTCGATCTTATCCATAAGAATTTCAGTAAAAGGTTTAATTCATGATCACCGTTGAGGGCGCTGATTTTTCGGTGTGGACCAAAACAAATTGCTTTAATTTGATTTACCATGTACTGAGCTACAAAAAATATGTTTAGGCACAGTTGATTCAGTGCTGTTCACTGTATACGATAGTACGAGTAAGTAATTGTATCTAAATATTTTCAAAGAAAATGTTCAGTTATAGCTAGTGCAGCTTTAATATGCTATATTCCGGTTATCAGAAGGAGTATTTAATATATTGGGTAGTTTGGCCACTGGAGCGCTGTTCAAATGCTGGCCATGATAGAAAACGTCTATCTAGATTGTTTCAAATCGAGTAATTTTCAGGAACTCAAAAGCATTGTTTTACTATTTAGTTACATTTTATTGACTGCGAGTGTTATATACACGCACAGTCATGCAATGTTAGTCGTCTTGTTTGCCCTTTGTACTCGAATTCTTTCGGAAATAACTGCAGTGTGGATGCTAACCGGAAAATGGCGTATTGTGATAGACGATTAATAACAGCAGACAAATTTCATTTTTGTGTATCAATTTGTTTCTTCCTACGGTACTTGTTTCATGGCGCTAAAATATATTTTTCGAACAGACAACCAACAATATGTACATTGTACATGTCAACTAGAAATCTAGTTGATCTATTGGTCGTATAGTAATAAGTTGAAATCATGATTATTGGCGGAGAGCGCTGATTTGTTGGATGAGGACCCAGAAACCAATTTGAGTGGATGTATTGCTTGATATTAAGTATACTGCTACACAAACACGTTTACCCATATGTGATTCAATACTGTTCAATATTACCATTAACTTATTATATCTTACAAAACCATTTCAAAAACTGTTCCAGTTACAGCTATCAAATCGTTTTTTTTTGTCTTTTGGGCGTGTTTTAGGTACAAGTTAGACATCTGTGAGTTAAACTTTATATTTTACAGGACCGCAGTATGTATGGTATATTTCGGCGTTTCATTGAATGTCACCTTACTACCAGGAAACAAGTATTTAAATTTTTGTATATTAAGCATAATGGACATACCAGGATGTATGGTTGCACTTGTCTTGACAGAAAAGTTGGGAAGACCTAAATCGTTGTGCCTTTATTTCGTAATAGCTGGGCTTGGTTGTATAGGATCGGCACTGCTTCCAGAAGGTATGTAACTAACTGGACTCTAGCATATCTAATGTCTCGTGGCATCTATCTATGACACTTTTAAGGGGTACAGCTGCACATGCGCAATTTAGCGTTTCCAATATTCCTAGTATTACCGATGGTTTTATCCAACCTTTGTTTGAGCATAGACTCTACCCGCGTAGGGTGTATGGTTTGAGAGATGACCATGGTGCCGGCTTATACGATTATTAGTTTCTAAGAATAATTGTGTTATGCTTAAGATAACATTCTACCATTTAGATGAGTCATAAAAATGAAATTAAAAACTAAAAAGTCATACAGCTGGCCTAAGGGTAGACTAAAATACTGACATGGATAATGACGCCCCCGCAGTTCACAGGTAAGCCTTCATCAGAACGCCACCTACGACAAGATTTTACATCCAACTAGATTTTGCCAAAATGTCGACGGTGAGCAAGTTTGGATACTTAATATATCTCACAATTAAAAACAACAAACTAGTTAAAGTATAAATATTACAATATCACGTGATGTTAAAGACTGATTTTGTTATTTATAATCACAGTGCCATTAAATGAGCACCATCAAATACTGATAATAAAAGTACACAATAGTGCAAACCTGTCACAATTCCATACTGATATACTAACTCTAACTTAAGCACGTGCAAGGAAAAGCGATACCACAAGGGAAGAATATAAACTGCGAAGAATCGAAGTAGTGTAAATTACAAATGACATCAAGTTAATCCCACATTTACACTTGACACCTTAAAAGCTATTTTTGTTTATATTCCAGATGTTCATCTTCTGTTTTTACCATAAATTATGATCGTTTCGGTATATCGATGAAATTGTTGATAAACTTCGTTTTCGTGTACACGTACGTAGACAATATGTTTTTATTACCAGAAACGTAGAAAATTGAGAGATGATGTATGACGGATGTCATCAAATTACTGTTTTATATTTTATTTCATTTTATGTTTAAAAGTAAAGGGTGTGATTACGGGTAACGAAAGTATGTCTTGCCCATCCTCACTATCAATAACGTGACTTTTATGTTTGTTCAGGTCCATTGTATCTAAAAGTACTCTCCATCACCCTGGCAATGGCTGGCCGAATGGGGGCGGCATCTTCGTTCTACTCATCATGGCTGTACACAACAGAATTATATCCCACCGTCCTCAGGTAAGTAATCATAAAGGGTCTAGGTGCTGATACGGCAGGAATAAGATTTGTTGGACAGGAATATCCTACGTGTAAATTTGTGGGGCATTTCAGAAGTCTGTAAAGTGTATTAGATGATTAAGTAATATTTTATAATATGAATAATTTATTGTTTAAAACTATTGCACAACACATGTCTCAATGGTCTGCACTTAACAAATCGCAAAGCTTAACTTAAAACACGTTTCCTAGAAAAAAAATACATAAAAAACTGGCAAGCACATCACATCATAAAATCACAACAGTTTGATTATTTCTCTATCAACCGAAGATCAGATGGCAGATGATGCCAAAGTATTAATGGTGCATACCATGTACGTCGTGCAAAAACACTTAAACAGTTAAATAGTCCAAAAATCCACATATATGCCTGCATTACTATTGACCTCGATAAGACTAAAACTTTACGGCGAATAATGATTAAAAACTGCAAAAAGGCTGAAAGTTACGAGACGAAATGAAAGTGAGAGGCAGCTACCGAGAACATCAACGGTACCACCATCACCATCATCATTTTATCAAGTTACTGGTAATTTGTTACTACATCATTTACTACATCACAACTGGTATATAAGTTACTGTTACGGTCCTTAGCTGCTACCACAATATGTTTTGTATTAATTATTCAAAGAGGTGATTTCTCACCTGGCATCATATAATGTACTCGATAGAATAAACATAGACCACGGGAAGAGATTGGTACCGGTGCAACCCAATGATAATTATATCAGCGATGACATGTGGTGGTGGTGGTGGTGGTGGTGGTGGTGATGGTGGTGGTGGTAGTAGTAGTGCAACCCAGTGATAATTATACCAGTGATGACATGTTGTGGTTGTAGTAGTGGTGGTGATCGCGATGATGATGGTGATGATGATGGTGGTGGTGGTGATGATGATGATGATGATGATGATGATGATGATGATGATGATGATGATGATGATGACGACGACGACGTCGAAAGCGATAACGACGTTAATGACTTCGTCGACGGTATGACGTAATAAGATTTTATCAATTTTACATTCATAGGAGTACCGGGGTTGGTGCTGCTAACTGCGTTGCACGTTTTGGTGGCATTGGAGCTCCATTTGTATATCTACTATCATCATACTATTGGAAACCAGGTGCGTTTGTTGTCTACGGTAGTGTGGCTATCATTGCAGGAATGTTAATCTTGTTGTTACCTGAAACCAAAAATAAATATCTTCCAACAACTATAGAAGACGTAGAAAAAAGTCAAAAGTAAGTTTAGTCAAAACTAAATATTTCTTTTTCGGGTAAAGTCATTCTTGTATAACTACGCCACATAATTCAAAGTGAAGTTGGCCACACACACACACACACACACATACACACACATATACACACACATATACATATACACACGTATACATACACTATATATATATATATATATATATATATATATATATATATATATATATATAAGTATATAATTATATATATGTACTTCCTACAGTAATTCTTTCTTTTATAATCAGATAATTTGGACTGCTTTGAAAAATTAAAATGTACTCTTATTATTTGACATAATTCTTTTTTCAACTTCTTTGTGTTAATGTTTGGCCTTTGTTCTTTCAAAATTGTGTTTCGGATATTCATATATCAGTTGTACAAGACATTTGTACAAGATATGTGTGTCACATAATGACTGGTGATATTGATATTGTAGACCACTACACATAGAAGGTGCAGAAAGTAATGTGTATACGATTTCCATCACCAATGTCGTTTTCTTTTCTTATTTCAGCAGAGAGAAAAAGAAGAAGAAAAAGAAGCGGAAAAGACAAGTATTTTTTGCTCCTGTTCTTCATGCACCGAATCAAAGTACAGACTCTAAAGATATCCCGCTAAAAACTATATCAAAATCCAGAAAATATGCGCAACCTACATCTTTGAGCGTGGAAGAGAAACTCCTAGACGAATCAAAACTTTGATAGAAAAAATATTTTTCAAAAGTTAGCGTCTGTAGCAGTTGGTTAGATGCTTTACAGAGCATTCTCTACCCTCAGTCTGCAAACTCAGTATTAGCAATGTTAGTATTATTGGTCTTATTTCATTACCAGCAACCTTCCCCGGGATAATTTTGTAAATATTCACCTTTCGGAGTGATTTGTACCAAGGTCACATCTCAATTTACTGTAATGATTGTTTCTTTGTAAAATAATTCATCAGGACTGTTTTACTTGTTACTTTTTCATATCCGAAAAATTTGACACAATCAATATGAAATAGGTATCATGTGACTTTTTCAACGAATCAGCTATGAGGTTCCTAGAATACCGAGTTTACTGAGTAATAGAGAGAACGTTTGCCAGGTCGACCACACAGCGGCTTACTATGGAGGCTATATGCAAATTTCAGACTTTAAGGAGTAATATTTTTTTTTTGGTGACGTCACCAACATCAACTACGTAACTACTTCGTAAATTAATTATTTCCATTACTGCAATCATCAGGTTAAAACTGAAACTTTTGTATACGTCAGATAATTTGAACTTTACTTTTGAAAAATAACAAAATAAAATTGTACTCACAATGCCTCAGGTTGTGACATGATTCTTCTTTCAGCGTCAATTCTTTGTTTTAAAAGTTTGCCCTTTGTTCTTTACTGATATGCTTGCAATTTTTCATCATGTGTTTATTGTTATTTTGTTTTCATTTTCCGTCATTTTTTGGGAATGAAGTCTCTCACTTATCGCGGCTTCGTGCGCCGTACAAAGCCATTAGACGATAGGCATGAGTCTGACATAGAGACCTAACTTCAAAGCGAACTATGCCTTGATTGATCGCCATCATTGTAAACGAACACCTTTCAAAACATGAAAGGTAAAAAAAAAGCACACGTCTCTTTTCTATGAACAGCTTTGACTCGTCCACTTGTCTATATGCTCTGCTATCTTGTCTACTACGTATGAATGGAGAGAATTAAACTGGGTGAAGACGAATGACATAATGGTTAGTCGATTGGTATTAAAGTCATTTGAGATTTGAGCGACAAGTCAATCATACAGTCGGTGGATAGATTGACCGATACAGAGGCGAGAGACGCACACCCCGCACGTACTGTATGTATGCGAGGTATGTACAACCCCTTCAACTGGTAAAATGCGGCTACAACTAAGAGTCTCAATTTGAAGTAAACACTAAATGCGACCGTCTTTGTGACTAAGATTCACTCTCATTCACTGTTTACAACCCCCTTTGAGAGTCTCAAAATACGGTCTCAGATTCACTCGCATTTACTGTTTACAACCCCCTTTGAGAGTCTCAACAGCAGTCGGAAAGAAGGTCGCACTTAGTGTTTACTTCAAATTGAGACTCTCAGTTGTAGTCGCATTTACCCAGTTGAGGGGGTCATACATATCACGAGGCGCATTTTATTAGTTTTCTTTGCTTGACGACCGTGCTTCTGTGTTTTGTATTCTTGTGTGTTTTTCATTTGAGGAGCTTGTAAATGGGACTTGCCTTCCATTAAATAAATAAATAAACAAATAAGTAAGTAAGTAAATAAATAAACTATATGTCAACTAGTCGAATGACTGGTAACAAAATACAACACCTTACCAATTTTCAAGACAATAGCCCCCGCCACCACGTCCTGGTTTTCACACATAATTGTACACCTTATGCTTTCATTCAAACGGGGGTCGAAACATACGTTCATAACTCATCAACAATATCGGCACTTATCCGTCATTGCATGCATTTAGCGAGGAACGCTACAGTCTATACCTTCATTACATAGCGTGCAACCCCTGTGTATGTTACATAAGTTTGTATTCCTGTAAAGTAAAAGAATGTGAAGAAATCAACTCCGGACTTTTGATTGGTTTTCTGTCAAATCTAACACGTGTCTAGAGACCCTCCACCCACCAGTGATTGACCAATGTGTAACAAACAACACCTAACAAGTCTTACAAACACAATAGTTTTCCCTGTCACCACATCAAAGCGCACCTGGAGGGGTAGAGGAAAATTTTGATTCTCTAGCTGATTGGTTCATGGTTCTCGATAGGAATCTAACACATTACATTGGGTTGGGTATATAAATGACGCGCGATACATTTTCAAACTGTCTTTGCGACTCCAGCAAACGAATAAAAAAGATGAATTCTGGTTCCCCATGTATTGTGATGCTCACCCTGGTCTATGTCGTCGTATTATATATCCGAAACCTGGTTGTATTGAGAGAGGATGATGATAGAAGAATATTCCGATGTTTGGTATGGGTCCTGGATGCTGTATGCTGTCTACTTCGCTCACTGGTCGAAAAGAGGAAGTTGGAAGGAAAAATTGCAATGTGTATCACCGTATGGATGCTGTGTTTGGTTCAGATGTTTGTTCGCCGTACAATAGAGACTGTTCGAGAATGGAAGTCTATGGTTTGCGTGTTTGTTCGTCAATTCATCATGGTATGGTCCCTGCGAGAACGTCGACGGATGGTATATAAGATAAGTCTGTTTGCAATTATGTTAGTTGTTTCTCCTGTATTTGGGCCCCTTGGATGGGGGCAATTTCGGCGTGGTACCTTTTTTGGCGGGAGGGTGGCGGACCGGGTTCAGAGGTTAGGATTTAGAAGGTTTTGTCAGGAGGAAAATTTGTCATTATTTCTTAAAATGGCACAGACTGTAATATTCCCCATTTTCGAAAACAGTAAGAACGCCAAATACAAATACAAAATACACATCAAAATTTATCGACAAACAAATTTGAATAGATAGGTCATACATATTCATGTACACAAAGTTGCTCTCGGGTACCCAAATTCCTCTAACTTCAGCCACCTCCGCAAAACCTAAACAATTGTATTTTACCATGTTCAAATGAAAATCACCGATGTTTATATTAAACTATTTACCAAACACAAACTTGAAAACAATTGCGTATAACCACCGAACACCACTTTTATCTATGGTTCCCATACTAAAATTACCCCAAAACATGTTAATCAAATGTAAACTTAAAATACCCCCATAGAAATACAGACTGTGCCACTTATAATTAGGGTTCCCAAACTAAAATTAACAGTTTTTGCAAAATATAGTTATTCAAATGTAAACTTAAAATGCCCTCTTAGGTTCTAGAAATACAAAGTTGAATTGAAATATTTCTTTCATTAAAATGCTAATCATCAAAATTAAAACCCCTGTATTTTGCTCTGCAGCATATATTTTTCATTCATGTTACAAATATAAAATTTGTTTAGCGTTATTTCTGTAAAGACATTCTTCTTTGAAGATGATGAAAAGATAACAGTTTGTTTATAATATTACAATATAGCTAATAACCGCATAACAACCAACAATGTGTACCCAATTTATTTTTTGTTTTGTGATGTTGAGAAAATTCATAAATTATAATACCAAATAATGTCACCGCTTCAGTTATATACTCCTGATATAGTGACCAAATATGTGTCTCGATACCAAATTGAAGGCCCTTTATTTATTATTGTTCAGAAAAAACTCATTTGTCCAAATTTTGCAATTTCCAAAAGTGTAAAAATAATGTATAAGAAAGAATTCTAGCCATACAATTCCTCAAAACCTGTGACATAGTGATCAACCATTTGTGTCAAGATACTAATTTACATACAAAATCTAGGCTTTGTAATTACTGTTGCGTTCGTCCAGATGTTGCTATTTCTAGATGTGTAAAATGATTCATAAGAAACAATTCTAGTGAATTCTTATAGCCATGACACAGTGAATTCTTATAGCCATGACACAGTGAATTCTTATAGCCATGACACAGTGAATTCTTATAGCCATGACACAGTGAATTCTTATAGCCATGACACAGTGAATTCTTATAGCCATGACACAGTGAATTCTTATAGCCATGTCACAGTGAATTCTTATAGCCATGACACAGTGAATTCTTATAGCCATGACACAGTGAATTCTTATAGCCATGACACAGTGAATTCTTATAGCCATGACACAGTGAATTCTTATAGCCATGACACAGTGAAATCTTACAGCCATGACACAGTGAATTCTTATAGCCACGACACAGTGAATTCTTATAGCCACGACACAGTGAAATCTTATAGCCATGACACAGTGAAATCTTATAGCCATGACACAGTGAATTCTTATAGCCATGACACAGTGAATTCTTATAGCCATGACACAGTGAATTCTTATAGCCATGACACAGTGAATTCTTATAGCCATGACACAGTGAATTCTTATAGCCATGACACAGTGAATTCTTATAGCCATGACACAGTGAATTCTTATAGCCATGACACAGTGAATTCTTATAGCCATGACACAGTGAATTCTTATAGCCATGTCACAGTGAATTCTTATAGCCATGACACAGTAAATTCTTATACCCATGACGCAGTGAATTCTTATACCCATGACACAGTGAATTCTTATAGCCATGACACAGTGAATTCTTATAGCCATGTCACAGTGAATTCTTATAGCCATGACGCAGTGAATTCTTATAGCCATGACACAGTGAATTCTTATAGCCATGACACAGTGAATTCTTATAGCCATGTCACAGTGAATTCTTATAGCCATGACGCAGTGAATTCTTATAGCCATGACACAGTGAATTCTTATAGCCATGACACAGTGAATTCTTATAGCCATGTCACAGTGAATTCTTATAGCCATGACACAGTAAATTCTTATACCCATGACGCAGTGAATTCTTATACCCATGACACAGTTAATTCTTATAGCCATGACACAGTGAATTCTTATAGCCATGACACAGTGAATTCTTATAGCCATGACGCAGTGAAATCTTATAGCCATGACACAGTGAATTCTTATAGCCATGACACAGTGAATTCTTATAGCCATGACACAGTGAATTCTTATAGCCATGACACAGTGAATTCTTATAGCCATGACACAGTAAATTCTTATAGCCATGACACAGTTAATTCTTATAGCCATGACACAGTGAATTCTTATAGCCATGACACAGTGAATTCTTATAGCCATGACACAGTGAATTCTTATAGCCATGACACAGTGAATTCTTATAGCCATGACGCAGTGAAATCTTATAGCCATGACACAGTGAATTCTTATAGCCATGACACAGTGAATTCTTATAGCCATGACACAGTGAATTCTTATAGCCATGACACAGTGAATTCTTATAGCCATGACACAGTAAATTCTTATAGCCATGACACAGTGAATTCTTATAGCCATGACACAGTGAATTCTTATAGCCATGACACAGTGAATTCTTATAGCCATGACACAGTGAATTCTTATAGCCATGACACAGTGAATTCTTATAGCCATGACACAGTAAATTCTTATAGCCATGACACAGTGAATTCTTATAGCCATGACACAGTGAATTCTTATAGCCATGACACAGTGAATTCTTATAGCCATGACACAGTGAATTCTTATAGCCATGACACAGTGAATTCTTATAGCCATGACACAGTGAAATCTTATAGCCATGACACAGTGAATTCTTATAGCCATGACACAGTGAATTCTTATAGCCATGACACAGTGAATTCTTATAGCCATGACACAGTGAATTCTTATAGCCATGACACAGTGAATTCTTATAGCCATGACACAGTGAATTCTTATAGCCATGACACAGTGAATTCTTATAGCCATGACACAGTGAATTCTTATAGCCATGACACAGTGAAATCTTATAGCCATGACACAGTGAATTCTTATAGCCATGACACAGTGAATTCTTATAGCCATGACACAGTGAAATCTTATAGCCATGACACAGTGAATTCTTATAGCCATGACACAGTGAATTCTTATAGCCATGACACAGTGAATTCTTATAGCCATGACACAGTGGACCAGACATTTGTGTCTTTATTTACATATAAAATTAAGGCTCTATAATTATCAAAACAATTCATTCATCCAAATGTTGCCATTTCCAGTGGAAGAAAATAAGAAAAAATTCTAGTTAACTTCTCAAAACCCATGACACAGTGACAGACCATTTGTATATATATACTAATTTACATACAAAATTAAGGCCCTTCATAATTACTATTTCTCACAAAAATTAATTCTTCTTGTCATTTCCAGAATTGTAAAAAAATAATGTATATTAAGAAAAATTCTACTCATACAATTTCTCAAAACCCGTGACATAGGGATCAAACATTTGTGTCTCGATACTAACTAAATTATTATCATAGTTAACTATAATTACTATTGCATTTGTCCAAAATGTTGCTATATACTAGAAGGGTAAAATAATTCATAAGATAAGCTGTTAGTTACATAGTGAACCAAACATTTGTGTCTCAATACTAATTTACATTTAAAATTAAGGCCCTATAATTACTATTGCTCACTCAAAAAAATCGCTCATACAAATGATGCCATTTCCAGAAGTGCAAAATAACCAATAAAATAGATTCTAATCAAAACCCATGGCACGGTGAGCAAACATTTAGTCTTGATACATATTAATAATTACCAAATTAAAGCCCTGCAATCGCTGATGCTCCCCCCAAAATAAAACAAACAAAACCCCAACCCCAAACCCTTAAAACTAAAAAAAACCTAAAAATTATTCCAAGTACTGGTATTTCCAGATGTGCAAAAAGAACAGTTCATGAGAAAAATTCTATTACATTGCTCTACTTGTGATTTGTAACATTTTAAGCCCTAGTAGACACCCACAGATGCCCTATAGATACTTTTGACATAGACACCCACAGATGCCCCTAGATAGTTTTGACATAGACACCCGCAGATGCCCCCTAGATAGTTTTGACAGAGACACCTACATATTGCCCCATATAGATAATGTTGACACAGAGACACCCATAGATTGCCCCCATAGATAGGTTAGACACAGATACAACACAGATTGCCCCATAAATAGTGTTTACACAGACACCCAGAGATGCCCAATAGATAGTTTTGACACGACACCTACATATTGCCCCCATAGATAATGTTGACACAGCAACACCCATACATGTAGATTGCCCCCATAGATAGGTTAGACACAGATACAACACAGATTGCCCCATAAATAGTGTTTACACAGACACCCAGAGATGCCCAATAGATAGTTTTGACACAGCGACACCTACATATTGCCCTCATAGATTATGTTGACACAGCAACACCCATACATGTAGATTGCCCCCATAGATAGGTTAGACACAGATACAACACAGATTGCCCCATAAATAGTGTTTACACAGACACCCAGAGATGCCCAATAGATAGTTTTGACACAGCGACACCTAAAATTGCCCCCATAGATAATGTTGACACAGAGACACCCATAGATTGCCCTCATAGATAGGTTAGACACAGATACAACACAGATTGCCCCATAAATAGTGTTTACATAGAGACACCCACAGATCACCCCATAATAAAGTCATCCACAAGACCTACTGAGAAAATTTACAAAATATATTCGGTCAACATAATTTTCAATACAAAATGATTGAGATAAAATGCATGTATCTAAAATATTGTGTAATATTATATTGTTGTTCTAACATTCTTTGAGTTGAGTTTAAGGAAGCTACAAGTACAGGAAGATACTGGATGCAGGAAAGAAGACTTTATGGAGAAGACTACATCACATCAAGAGGAAGTTATTGTAATTGTAAATTTAATCCTCTTTCTCCCAAGTGATATTTATTTGTAAACAAGTAAATACTGTTTGGGAAAAACGGGATTACTATTTCATTTGTGATATGTAATTTTAATTTCACCATTGTTAGATTGTATTTTGTATTTATCCGAATGTAATTTTGTATTTATTTGAATGTAATGTTTTCAATAAAGTACACGACTTGTAATTTATTTTCATTATACTAATAAAATGTCTCTTTTAAGTTATCTTTTGCAGAAACCAATTCCAGCCATATTACAACACAAGGCTTTGGAAGATATGGACAGTTGGTCAGCCACACACAGCGGCATCATTATAATGGTTAGTCAGGATAGATATAGCACAGGGAACTATACAACATGGTCAGACTGTGTTGAAGTTAGATGTCCACAGTCCCAGTGGACTAAGTTAGATCTAAGGTTATAGAACCAGTTCAGAGCTATACTATAGTCATAAAATACAGTCCCCAGGCTTATGGCTTTGAACTGGCCCAACATTTGCAAGCGCGCAGTAAATGTTGGTGGGTGGGTGATTGGCGTTTGGTTTGCCAAGTTATGGGATACTGTAGGTGTAGCTGGTAAAGGCGCCTAGGTTATTCATTGGCATTGAATAACTTAGCCAGTCCCAAGCCTGGAATACTAGGTTAGCAATGCAATATGCTTATTCTAGTAAGTCTGAGGGCTAGCTACGTTTAGCTAAGAGTTGAAATAACTGAGTCCAAAATACATTGACCTTTTCCAAGGCATATAATGACCCACCTTAAAAGTTAATAGGTTTTTGACAGATTTGTTCTCATTTTCACCAGAGATGGTTCATAAGTGTCTGATGTTGGCAGGAATTTCCAGCCACGAACTATCGCTGGTTCATAGGTCTCTGTGGTTTGGCTGGAATTTCAAGCCACAAACCAGAGATGGTTCATAGGTCTCTGTGGTTGGCTGGAATTTCCAGCCCCAGACCTTAAAAATCACCCATATTATGCACAAAGTGGTGAAGAAAAATAGCCTTTTTCCACTTTTTGTGCATATAATGACCATGAAATTGACCATTTGGAATGGTCAATGTATTTTGGACTCAGTTAAATATATTATTGCAGCAAACTGGTAAACTTGACAAGGCATTCAAGATATCAAGAAGTGAACATTACACTTTGATACTACAGTGCAGTGGTTCTACATCTTTATAAGGTCACATACAGTATACACTGTACATTGACATATATATATAGGTGTTATATATTAAACTTTCAATAAATGCATTTCAAATGTGTTGTGTGTGTGTGATACAGTTAGTGTGTGAATCTACTCTAATACTTGTCAGAATGCAACTGACTTGTTAACGACTGACATATTCATCTGTCTACCCAAATCCCTTCCCCTCCCATGGTATCATTGCCCCTTCACAACTGGTCACTCCCTTTCCCAGCAGCCAGTGGTAATTATAAACAATGACTCCATACTGACAGTATTCCTGAAGATGTCATTGTGCATAATCATAAGGAGAGCAGTCCAAGAGACGTTTAGTCCCATATCTGTGATTGAGTGTACAAGAACGGAATGAGTGTTGAAGATGCCCGTTGAAGTGAGTGTGGATTATTATGTTAGTTGATAACCAATGTTAATAGTCAGAAACACCGACATGGGTCATAGGCTAACCATGAATGTCTACATGCAAAGAACTCTGGGAATTTTGTCTCTAACCTAGGACAGTCCATGCACAAAGAATTCTGTGAGTCTTGGCCTCTTAAACTGAGCATGCCCATATATAAAGGATTATGGGAAAATTGCCTCTAACCTGGAACTGTTCATACGCATAGGACTCTGGGAGTAAACTGGGCATGCCCAAACACAAAGGACTATGGGAGTCTTGGCTTCTAAACTGGACTCTGGGGGTATTGGCTTCTAAGCTGGACATGTGATATTTACACATTTTTATAGTTACCCAAATTGCATATCACTCAATAACCTCCCTCATGCCCCCCCCATTATAACCTGATTAATCATACTAGAGTATTAAATTGATACAAGTACATTGTTTATTCAATGAGTGAAGTGTTGATTTCATTAACATTACTCAAAACAGACTACAAATCTTTGAATCAGATATTGAAAATATTCTCACATCACTGAGTGCATACATTACATTTTGCTAAACATTATAACACAATACCATACAATTCAAGAAAAATTCACATAACATGAGAAAGTTATTTGACAAATGAAAACATTATTAGCACTTTAAATCCACCATGGTGGTAGGAAGGACTAATAACTAGAGATACACCCTAGCAGCCTAGGGCAATCTCTCAGAGCCTACCCACAATGGTGGCCATGCAGGTTGTACCAAAGGGTTTTGATAAAGGGATTATAAACTCGGGCCAAGACAAAGGATAATTAAAGGAAGCTGTTTCTACTGTCCTTCCTACATCCATGAAACCACCAAGCACAGATGTACATGTATATCACTATAATATCAATTCTATATTTTAATATAATTAGATATTATTCCCCAATATTTTTCTTCGTTCAGCCAGAGTCACCTACGGGGCCCTAGCAACAAGTAGTGACAACCCTTAGGTCACAAGTATTTTCAGGCTGAATGAAGAAAAATATTGTAGAATAATACACCATGCAAGTAATATTTTTTTTAAAAATGACATAAATCATGATTTTAACTTTAATGTTATACTATTTATTGGTAAAATAAAGGCCTAATTCACATGTACCATGTCCAATCATGGTATTTTCAACAATTTTATTCCTTTGAATATATTTTGATGTCCGATCAAAAAAAAAAATCTCAAGTTTAGCTAGTGTAGCTTTAATTGCTGATTTTAGACTGATCAATACACAGTATAGAGACATAGAAGATTCATATTACATTGTACATGTAATAGTATTTTTTTCATTTCATTCATTCATTCTCTTTACAGCTATGTCAATTTTCACTGTAAAATTTTGAATAAGGTTATTAATGTTAAATGTTCATTTGTAATCTTGTAAGTTTTACACATATAGAAACTAGTTATAATGTGTTCCTAAAGTGGTTAACCTATCTGTAGACTTGAATGACTATCGCTAATATATCTGAACTGACATTTTTATTTTCGAATTTTCGCACTCGCTCCAAGTCCGATGACCATCATTCACAGCTAGTCTCAAATGACATTCCTATATACAGCATGTTTGGTCGAATACATAATGAGACATATTTAAATCGCACATTGTTGAATTTATAAGAACATGGAACTTTTCATTCCGATAAAATACAGCACTTGGCCATAATGTAATAGTAGTAGTAGTAGTTTATTATAGTGACATGCAGATTTACAATAATTTACAATAAATATATGTATACAGATATACATCTGCCCAGCCCCTTCGGACTTATAAGTCACTTTTTTCAAAACAAATTAAACAAATATAACATCTTTAAACTTACATACAATGTCATTGGAAAAAAGTATACTTCATTCCATAGCCATAACATTTCCGATGCTTTACATGAGGGTCTATGCAGCTTGTGTGTTTTGACATGAGTGATGAATATACATATATGATATAGTGGTGGGCGTCTAGCTTGTAATTGTACATGTAAACCAATGGATGTATACGTCCCTGGTATTAGTAAACCAAGGCCAGGGGTGTCTGTAAAAAGCAGGAGATCCTCTCCGGTGTTGCATAATATATTCAAATTTCTCACGACGTTCTGTCATTAAAATAGCATCCATGCATGTACATGTATGTATGTAAAATTCTAAAATCTGAAAACTATGACTCACTTGCTCTGTCATTCAGTCAGTGATAGTCATTTACATTAAATAAAAGCAAATCCAACAAAACAAAACTGAATACTAGGTAAATACACTGTTGGTATTGGATACCAAGTTCATGTACAATAATATGATATATTTATCAAACAGTACAGATGTTCATTATCATTTCCCAGGCATACTGTATCGACATAGCCTTCGGAACTAAATATCCCTATATGTAGATGATACATGTTGTTTCCACTTGTCCCCACATTGTTCCCTTATTAAAAAGTGACACATGTCTAGAAACCAACATCTTGGCAGCTTTAGCTTGTGGTATGGCATGCACTATAATACCTTTTTACCAGTAATAGCACATTTAATAGCATGTCGTTAATATCATGGAAGTCTTTGAAGTACATTGTATAACAATAAACAAGACTTTTATTACCTATGATATATTGTGCAAATGTTAATATCAGATCCATGTCAGCTATGAATCCTCAACATGTGTCAAACCTTGTAAAGATGTGCCGTCTCTGTGGTATCAGAATAAAGAAGATGAAAGGAAGGCAGTCTACTATGGTGTGTACTTATAGTAGTGAGGTGCAAGAGATGTACAACATTGATGTAACAAAGGATGATCCAGATATACATCCCACATTTGTCTGTGACACACAGGTGGTTGCTGCAGAAAAAATCAGCAGCACAAGACAAAGAAATTGACTTGTAGAGTTGGTGTTGAGTATACAATGTGCACAAATGATGAAAGGTGTCATGTATGTTAATTCACTCCAGCTACGAGGAGCTCAAAAGAAGGAGAGACTTGTACTGAAAAAAACAGGATTCCATATCATCCACATTGAGTGATAACATATTACAACAACATGCAAGTATAACACTGACTTTCCATTATTGATATTCTAAAATTATTTTACAATATCTGTTAATGGAAAGATTTTCTTCTCACTAATTTGTTGTTGTTTGTTTGTTGTAAATTGCATTTGTGAAGTAAGTAATCCTAACTCTTTTTTCACTGTGCAATGGACCACTCAGTAAAAATTGAAAGGGAAACAGTCTTTTGTGATGTGTTTACTAAGATCAAGCCTTATTTACAAAAAAAAGAACACTCATAGAAATGAGAAAATAAATACCAGTATATTTCAGAAGGGAAACAAAACATAATATGACTGTTAGCAAGTCAAACACCATGTACATGGCCAAATGTGTGTTATTGATCTAGTTCTTGTTATTCTTTTTCATTTTAGAAGGGCCATTAAATTATATAACATACATGTTTACATTACAGAATGAACAGACCAATCCTGTTCTGACTTTTTTATGATAGTCATTCCAGATGGTGAAAATCCAGCAATGTAAGTACCGTAATCTCACTGAATATTTTGTACCATTTCTTATTACATGGTTAGACCTAGTTGACCAACCAGAAGCCAGGTTTTGCTGTAGATTATAAGCTATACTCTACTCATTCTCAAACAAATTAATTTCTAAATTAGCATGCAACAAATTACGCGAAACTCCGCAACCTGTAGTAACAATGTTACATTTGTTTATTCAAACCTAAAAATACTAGACAATGGATGAGATTGTCATTTTGAATTTCTTTGCCAGATCATTCTAATCATATTGTATTAATTCTGTATGTAACTAGTACCATTGTAATAATGCATTTCTCTTCTAGTACAGCCAAGTACATTCAGTTACAATGAACCACTTTCTTTTTTATCTGTTGTCACAGATACGAATCAAAACTGACAGATGATGAAGGTTTTGAAGCTGATAAGTTTTATGTTGAGTTTGCTGGGCAGATGTATCCGTATAACCCAACTATTGTAACTGATGATGAAATCCATGATTCCCTTTCCAACCATGCTAGTTCATCTTTATTCAAAGAGCTCAGTCTTAAACTTGCAACAAATAGTATTCTTCCACAAGGCTGGAGCTCAAGTATTTCACCAGATCAGATTTGTGTTGTCCAACATTCCAACAACGTCATTCCAATTGTTACAAGATCAATGACCATATATTCTGATCTTTCTATCCGCATCTCAGCCCATAACCACAATTTACATCCAGATCAATGTCCTTTACTCACAAAATGCTGGGTGCATTCAACACAAAAGTTTCTGAAACTGCTGTTTGAAGTTGCACAACTGAATGTCTGCTGTGGAAATTATGAAGTGGAGTTTGTAAAATTATCTCCCATGGGAAACAGGAAAAGTGCAAAATTAGCTGCATACAGTGAAACCAACTACAACTACTTTGCAACTTAAAGTGCTGGAGTCCACTATCATAGAACAATTTGATCTAGTGACTGTGATTTATTGATTGGAGGTCTGAGATGTCCTGTGTGCTGCAAATATTGAGGTACTCTTAGAAATATAGAGTAGGAATATTCGTGCTTCTACAGACAAAACCAGTTCAAACTCACATGTATCCTATTCAAAGCTGACCAAACATGAACAGTGTAAAAGACTATAATGTTGAATCAGAGAATCGACAGCTGTTAAAAGAAATTCAGCAAATAAGGAACAGTTGGCATCGGCATTGAAGGACAGTGGTATAAGACTTGAGATTGATATCAGTAGCAGCATACACAACATAATGAATAATAACACACCTGATGTAATGCCAACATTTGGCAAAGATTCCTTTGAAAGATTGTTTTGGTAAGAGCAACTTAAAGCAATCTCCTGTAAGTTACCAAACTAGATGAGGTGGCATCCCATGATAATTAGATGGTGCCTCTCACTTCATCTCAAAACTGCATCTACACCATCGAGAGCCAGACACACCACCATGTGGATTGGAAAGAACAGAGGGAGAAAAAACCACTGGGTGTAAAATGGCCAGATTGTCCTATCAAAATATATAATGTATTTATGTATCATATGACAAAGAGAAAGCACTTGATTTAAATTTGGCAGGACCTATAGAAAAACTTTCTGGTTTTGCTTATTAGGGATCGGCAAGTTTCTTTGGCGGGGGGGGGGGGGGGGGGTGTCACAGTGTTTGTCACATATTATTTCATAGTGTGTTTCACTCTAGATTGGTTATGTTTTGTGCACAATAAAACATTTTTATGTCATGCCAATGTAGGAACATATTTCAGAGTCTAGTAAATTTTAAGGTAATTCATTTCTAAGTGTATTGTGTGAAACATTTTTATGTCATGCCAATGTAGGAACATATTTCAGAGTCTAGTAAATTTTAAGGTAATTCATTTCTAAGTGTTGTTTTGTGTACAGGTATACACATGCAACACATGGTGTGTAATATTGAGAAGTCATTTCTAACAAACAACTATTTACTATTGATGAACAATATTCAATGAGCCATTGGCCTTTTGATTTATGTATCTACATTTAATGGTATTACAAATTCTAACCACACTTTTCTTAATTCTTTCTTTTAATAGTTTTATTAGATTGGTTAAAGCAGTCAGGTAAGCTGTCAAGTAGATCCCAAAGAAGAGTATGTTAAACAGTTACAAGCTTCTAAGAATATGCACTGTACAATATCTTACCCACAACTCTCTCTGATTGGCATGCTTGGAGGTTCCTTATTTTATAACTTTTTCAATAATCCATACTTTTCAACATTTTAAGCATAGTAATTAAGTTTAATTAATATGTAGCAAAAGAACGCTTAGGAATCAAAAATAAAGTTCTAAATTTTGTATAAAAATGAACTAACAACTAAATTAAGCATGTGCTGTGAATAAAACACTTTTCACTGTCAAAGTGTCAATAACTTGGGTAGTCAGTGTGTATGATGAGTTTTAGTATGTAAATTTCTTTTGTCATACCTATTCAAATAAATCTATATCTTTGGCAAAGTCATAACAGGTGCATCTAAGTTTCGTTGCAATTATTCTGCATGTCTTTCAAGTAAATCTGTTGACAAATTCCTAAAATTGCTACTCCTCCTACAATAAATCACTGATACCAGAACCGATGAAAATGGGTATTCAGAAACTCATCAGTGGCAATTCTACGCTTGCCAAATGGAAAAAATGTTTTTACAAAACTCTATACACTGGTGAGATTTGTCTGACTTCAAGGAGATGATGTCCAACACTACAAATCAGAGAGAGTTGTGGGTAAAATGTTGTACAGTGAAATGTGGCAGCTTTAGAGTGGGACCCACTACATCTTAGCTGACTGTGAAACTTCAACTGGTGGGGCTAGTAGCGGACAAATAAGTTTGTGTTCATAGAGAAGACACATTTGTCAGTGGTGAGCAGAGTGTCACTTTACTGAAGTGCTCCTGTCCTGCTGGTATCCTTCACGGACAGAGACTCCAGATGACAAACAGAAGTGTATAAGGACCATTGTGTGATTTTTTTGCAAGAGAAGAATCAGAGTATTGCCTCCATTCTTATGCTGTGAATGTCCTCTTCCAAGTAGATATTCCAAGAGGTGAGAAAACATATCTTGAGAAATCTTTTTCTTTTTGATCAAAAAATCTTTTACTCTACCTGACCTTACTTCTTGTACAGCCGAGTATGAATTCACCACTAATTAGTTTGTCATTTATTTAATAATGTAAAAAAGTAAACACCATGTACTAATTGTCATTTATAATATTGTTTATGCTGTCAAGTATCTATCGTAGGTATTTATAGTTTATCAAAGTTAATTATTGTACCATATTGGCAAGCACAGTTGTACAGCTATGGGAAACTATAACTTAACATACAATTTATTTCAAATACAGTTCCCATCACATTTGAACACATCTTAGCTGTCCATCTTGATGAACCCCACCTGGTACATCTGAAGAACACATCAACTGGCAAGAAACTGGCCTGCATGACGTGTACATATGGAACAAAAAACTGTCAGTCTGTTGAAGAATATAAGGCATGGCTGCAGGAAAATGTGAAAGACAGCTCAGAGACGGGGAAAGCAGGACCAAGAATAAGTCATTTTAATTACATCCCCTATCGGCCTATCCTATTCCCTCTAACAGCAGACTTGAAGGAGGTGTATGACCAACAAGAGTCTGACCAATGGCCTTTCCCCAAATACTGAAGTCCAACTATACCAATACAGATGATTAGTTTAATACATGCAAGCATGGATACCCATGGAATGAAGAGGACCCCATTACCAACGGATGGATTGTTGGCAGTGCCACAATCTACAAAGAAAGTTGTACGACAACACATGTTAATAACCATGGCACTCAAGAAGAAATAAAATGTGAGTATCATCATTACTACTGAGCTCAGAGATGTTTTGTACTAGATAAGTTTTAGTTGCCTTTTATCTCATACAATATATCAACTAGGGTAGTTTTTCATGAAAGTACCTTGCAAACTTTGTGAGAAATTGAATATCACTACAAAATTTCTCCTTTCTGTGTCACTGTTTAATGGAAAATGTTGGTCAGTACATGTTAGGTGAAGAGTACACAACATTTTTTCTGCCAGTCTATACCTGACATGTATTAATTATTTTTTCAAAAATTTGTTTTCTGAACAGTGTGTTATAGACCTAGTATGTGAAGCTGCAGCTGTCAACTGTTTTATGATAGAAGGGAGGATCTTCTGTTCAATCTTAATAACAAGGATCTGATCCACTACAGAATAGCGGTCCTGTTTTCTAGGCAGCATTCTCGATACAAATGTATAGTTTAAATTTCGGAATAGCAATATTCATTCAACAAAGAATTGCCTGGTTTGAATGTTGACAAAAAACAAGAAATTTTGTAACTAGTAACTTGTCCATCTTCCAAACCACGACGGAATCACAATGTTACTATTTCGTTCAAAAAATAGAAGCTTGGAATGCGCAATGAAAGAGGAACGATAATTTTTCCCCTATTACATTATTACAGGTATTTTGATATTTAAAAAAATGCGTCACCTGTGAATGTTTCTGAAACAGTCACCAGTACCGCATTTTTTAAAGTGTCACATTGGCATAACAGAAGTATGAAACGTAGTCTAGCTGCTAGACCTTAGATGTTCTTACAATACAACACACAACCGATACTTCGCTATCAAGGAAGGAACATCCAAGGTCTAGCAAAAGTCATCTCTGCAGTTCAGAGATATAAATAACTGTCAATCAGAGAACTGCATTGAAGACAAGCACAAACAGATAGAGGACAATAGATATTCTTTCATGCATATTCAGCTTAAGGAGGGGCTTGTAAAAATAACCACCAATGCATTATCTGAAATGTGTGAATGACAATGTCTACACACTCATCAAACTCATAATTAGCATAAACTGATTACATAATTGTTGTTTGTAAACATTCACATTTGGGAATTGAGGTGATGGGTTATTGAATATTGGATATAAATGTGCATAGATGGCTAAATTGACCCATGGCATACATGTACATCATCAAAATGGAATATCAAAATTAAGTAGCCCCCTTTCACTCTCCAGTTTTTTTATTGAACCCCCCTCTTCCCAAGTCTTAAATAATGACAACTACCTAAATATGGCAAAACCTGGCAAACACATTTGGCAGTTGTATTCTCTTTGCATGCTCTTCTGACTGATAAAGTTTATCTTTATGCATTGTAACTTTCTATTACAGAAAATGGTAAAACTCCATTTATCAGAGAGTGATAATAAAATGAGGACTGTGCTTGTGAACTGGCTATACGAAGTCAGCAATGAACTCAGGTATTGTAGAAATACAATACACTGTGCAATTGCCATCACCGACAAAGTCCTAAGAAGTAAGGGAGTAGAGAGGGCAACTTTACAGTTGGTTGGAATCACAGCCCTCATGATTGCTATGTAAGTACAATTTAACTCACTGCTTATCAAACAAGCTTTTGATTTTTTCATATATCAAGTTAACAAAAAAGTGAATATTTTTACCTGAATGAGTACTTGTGAAAATATCAAATTGATAATAGTTTTGAACACGAGGCTTTGAATAAAACAACACTAAGCATTTTTTATAGATAACAGGAGACATGAATTATTCTGTATACTGTTAAAGTTTTAGAGGGCAAAACTTTACGAGAAACTTGAACCTCAACTTAAAATTGATGTTATGAATAAGGAATTCTTCATTCTTCTTTTGTGTTGGTGTTTGGTTATAAACTGATTTTGTACAATAAAAACATTTACTTAAATCAACAATGAAATAGAACCCATACACACTCAAAAACATACATTTCTTCAACACTACCATATCTTTGTTCAGTTGTGCTAAGACCCATCCCATGGCCAAAGTAATAAGTGAAGTTATAGCCAACAGCATTTGTGTGGTAGCTTCAGATACTTCTCTAATGACAACATAAATATATTACATATTATTTCATTCATAAAGTAATTACAATGTCATACATTCTTTTTCAGGAAACCCCCCCTTCCCAAGTCATAAATAATGACAACTACCCAAGTATGGCAAAACCTGGCAAACACATTTCGCAGTTGTATTCTCTTTGCATGCTCTTCTGACTGATATTGATAAAGTTTATCTTTATGTATTGTAACTTTCTATTACAGAAAATGGTAAAACTCCATTTATCAGAGAGTGATAATAAAATGAGGACTGTGCTTGTGAACTGGCTATATGAAGTCAGCAATGAACTCAGGTATTGTAGAAATACAATACACTGTGCAATTGCCATCACCGACAAAGTCCTAAGAAGTAAGGGAGTAGAGAGGGCAACTTTACAGTTGGTTGGAATCACAGCCCTCATGATTGCTATGTAAGTACAATTTAACTCACTGCTTATCAAACAAGCTTTTGATTTTTTCACATATCAAGTTAACAAAAAAGTGAATATTTTTACCTGAATGAGTACTTGTGAAAATATCAAATTGATAATAGTTTTGAACACGAGGCTTTGAATAAAACAACACTAAGCATTTTTTATAGATAACAGGAGACATGAATTATTCTGTATACTGTTAAAGTTTTAGAGGGCAAAACTTTATGAGAAACTTGAACCTCAACTTAAAATTGATGTTATGAATAAGGAATTCTTCATTCTTCTTTTGTGTTGGTGTTTGGTTATAAACTGATTTTGTAAAATAAAAACATTTACTTAAATCAACCATGAAATAGAACCCATACACACTCAAAAACATACATTTCTTGAACACTACCATATCTTTGTTCAGTTGTGCTAAGACCCATCCCATGGCCAAAGTAATAAGTGAAGTTATAGCCAACAGCATTTGTGTGGTAGCTTCAGATACTTCTCTAATGACAACATAAATATATTACATATTATTTCATTCATAAAGTAATTACAATGTCATACATTCTTTTTCAGGAAACCCCCCCTTCCCAAGTCATAAATAATGACAACTACCCAAGTATGGCAAAACCTGGCAAACACATTTCGCAGTTGTATTCTCTTTGCATGCTCTTCTGACTGATATTGATAAAGTTTATCTTTATGCATTGTAACTTTCTATTACAGAAAATGGTAAAACTCCATTTATCAGAGAGTGATAATAAAATGAGGACTGTGCTTGTGAACTGGCTATACGAAGTCAGCAATGAACTCAGGTATTGTAGAAATACAATACACTGTGCAATTGCCATCACCGACAAAGTCCTAAGAAGTAAGGGAGTAGAGAGGGCAACTTTACAGTTGGTTGGAATCACAGCCCTCATGATTGCTATGTAAGTACAATTTAACTCACTGCTTATCAAACAAGCTTTTGATTTTTTCATATATCAAGTTAACAAAAAAGTGAATATTTTTACCTGAATGAGTACTTGTGAAAATATCAAATTGATAATAGTTTTGAACACGAGGCTTTGAATAAAACAACACTAAGCATTTTTTATAGATAACAGGAGACATGAATTATTCTGTATACTGTTAAAGTTTTAGAGGGCAAAACTTTATGAGAAACTTGAACCTCAACTTAAAATTGATGTTATGAATAAGGAATTCTTCATTCTTCTTTTGTGTTGGTGTTTGGTTATAAACTGATTTTGTAAAATAAAAACATTTACTTAAATCAACCATGAAATAGAACCCATACACACTCAAAAACATACATTTCTTCAACACTACCATACCTTTGTTCAGTTGTGCTAAGACCCATCCCATGGCCAAAGTAATAAGTGAATTAGTTATAGCCAACAGCATTTGTGTGGTAGCTTCAGATACTTTTCTAATGACAACATAAATATATTACATATTATTTCATTCATAAAGTAATTACAATGTCATACATTCTTTTTCAGGAAACTCCATGAAAGATTTCATGTGCCTACCCATGTCTTTGCAGACTACACAGCATCTACATTTGATCAGGCAGAAGTGCTATATACAGAGAAGAGCATTTTGGAGATAGTTGGGTACGACCTGGCAAATGTGGGTGTTGGGGATTTCATTGAAAGCTCTTGCCAGGTGTACCCAACTATCAAGGTCCACACTAAAAACCTTGCACTCGTAAGTGTTTCATTGTTAAAAGTCCTATAATACACAATCCGCAACACATACACATTGCGCACACACACACACACACACACACATGTGAAAACAAAAAAATATTTTGACCAAAATTAGCATTTTTAGTTCCCGCCGGATGAATTAAGTCCAGACGGGGACTTATGGATTGCGTTCCATGCATCCATCCATCCGTCCAGAGCTGTTTCTTGGAGATGCCTTGACCGATTTTTTTCAAACTTGGTACAGGGGCAACATACTATGGCATACATATGCACGTCAATTTGTTTTATGATACGATCCAATATGGCCGCCTAGCAGCCATTTTGTTATTATTTATTTTAAATCTCATTCAAAGTTGCTATTAGGACAGTGTTATATGACATACATGTGCATATTCATTGTTGTTGTGATACAATCCAATATGGCTGCCTGGCAGCCACTTTGTTTGCGAATATTCCATGTCCAAAGCCACTACTCAGACATGCTTGAACAGATCTCATTCAAAGTTGGTATTAGCACAGTGTTCTATGACATACATGTGCATATCCATTTACGTCTTGATACAAACCTATATGGCTGCCTGGCAGCCATTTTGTTGGCACAGTTTTCATGTCCAAAGCCATAACTCAGATATGCTTGAACATAGTAGTGATATCAAAAACAACCATATGAGGCCAAACAACATTAACCAGGTTTGAAAATGACAACATAAACTGGCAGTACCTTAAAACCCAATCATAGCGAGGACTATGTCATTTTCAATGACTTGTTACACTAAATATGCATGTCAATGATAAGATCACTGTACGCTTACTATTTCATATGAACGATACCAGTGGGTCCATCCCCATTTAATTCCTGCCCCATCTCCACTGTATATTTGGAATTGAAGAGTTTTGACCAAAAAGACATCATTTTATTTTATCCCTAATTTAAAAGTACATTTGGTCATGGTTCGTTTATCTGCCTTCCGCTAGTAGCCTTTTGAGTTTTTTGACAAAAAGTGACATGTTTACATCCAGCCAGTCATACCAATCATTTTACTTTGAAAAAATTCCCATCCAGACAACATAAGTAATCTACCCATCAAATACCAAGTCAATTGGTCTAGTGCTTTGAGATACATGGAAGTTGTCAATAGACAGAGAGACAGTACTGTATTATGACTGTCCAACTACAATATTATTGATCACAACAAAACTGAGAAGTTATGTTGTTATTTACAATGGCAATCATAACCAGACAGGTGTTTACTGAAATAGAAGTGACAATAAAAGATAATAAATGTATACTTAGTATTGCATGACTGTTTACTGACTTATGTCCTATTGTTTTGTTGTAGTACTTTGCAGATATAACAACCTATGACAGCTTTTTTAGTATGTGGGAAAAACACATTTTAGCCCACTCCTGCCTGTTATTAGCTGCAGCTGTAGCTGAAGATAATCTGGATGTAAGTAAATATGGATATTTGACTTTTAGTATTTGAACATATTGACTGTTGGGGTCCACTCTATAAGATGCCTTACAAATTAACAATTGATTACACTCAGTGATCAATAAGAATAACCCATTGTTGTAGATTAAAAAGTTTTAGCACAGCTTTAGATGGCCTTGGAGCTACAATTGGTCAAATTCTCTTGACAATGTAATGAATTTTGTTATTCTTGTTGCTAGGTGTTATATTTATATTTCAAAAGTTTAGAAGAAAAAAAAATGATGGCATACAAAAAAATACTTACAAAATATTCAGAGCATAGAGTTTCATTTTGCGGTGATAAAAGGTAAATTAAATGCACATATTAAGAAATGGGGACAGTTTTTGAAATTGACAACTTTCAAAATTTAAAAGTGTATTACAAAATGTAACAGACTTCTATCCATGGAAAGAGTTTTGTAATAACCCCAATATAAATGTCATTAAATACAAACAAGCCAATATTGATACGGTTTATTAAATCAATAATTATTATTGAGAATCAGTGTAGTTCTTGACCAATGTTGAAGGTATATGTATTTTGAAAGAATTGCATTACCTAATGATATTAAATGAGAGAACAATGTAAGGAGGTGTGAACTAAGGAATAGTATAAAGAATACCAACAATTTTATGTTCTCGCCTTATCAATTTCTCTATTAATCATTCTTTCTGAATGGTTATATATTTATATAAATGTAGCTCTTAATAATCTATAACATATAGTGTGAGATATTCATATAGTAAACTTGTCAAGATCGGGAAATTGTCAACACAATTCATGAGTTGGGGTACAAATAGACTTTTGTTTTTAACACTCATTTAGAAAAAAAACTATTGTAATTGTTTGTGAATTACGTGAAACTTTTCATTTCATTAAGCAAGATGAACGATAGTTAATAGGAAAACTATCCAACAAAATAATGGATGATGTAATTAATAGATATATTTAAATCATTCCTAGAAAAAAATAATTTCCATTTTAGAAAAGTATTATATACAATCAGTTGGAAAAGTTGACATATTACACTTACTGAAAGTTGAGTCAAGAAGTTTATAAACTTTCTTTATCTTTTTACAGAATGTAACATTCATTGGAACCAGCACAACAATCGAAGAATTCGAAGAAATAAATAAAAAAATAATAGAAGTGCACCACCAAGCAAAAGGAGAAAAACTGAATGCTGCATGGGAAAGACTAACAGTGTAAGTTGATATTTTGTAGATTCATATACAAAATAATGATTGGTTATTTTGATTGGCACAAATTGAGATAAAAGGACAACATACAGGAAACACAATATGGCATTAATAACAATAGGATGTAAAAGAATGGGAAATTAAATATGCTATGTGATAATACAGAAGAAACAGATAATTTTTGTATTAAATGTGAGTATTGTTTTTGTGTATAATTCACATATACAATTACAAGAAATATTCTGACAGATGATGATTGAAAACAAACTTAAGGTAATGTAATTTTAAATTGAACACAAAAGTTCCAATGTCAAGATATGGCTCAAAAATAGGATGAGTAAATTGAAGCATGTGGCCATGTATTCTGTTCCCCTAAGTGACAACTACATTCTAAAGTAATATAGTCTGGAGGCCAACTATACAGATCTCACTATACATATTATCATAACTAGATGAACAAGACTAAAAATAATGTGGTATCTACATATTAAAACATCAGAGCACATTTTATGTATTTTATATTTTATCTGGAGTTTTTTGGTTCATCTTTTGCAGGTATGGTTTGTAAAAGAACAACAGCAGCCAGGGAAGCAGTCAGCCTATTGAGAATTTTTAGTAAAATGTGTGTATTGAGAATTTTTAGTAAAATGTGTTTATTGAGAATTTTTAGTAAAGTGTGTGTGTGTGTGATTTTTATATGTAATAAAAGAATTTAACAAATACATAGAAATTTCCTTGAACATTTTTGGGTGAGTGTGTATGTATGTGTCTACATGTATATCTTAATATGGAATGCATGTGGAAATATAAGATCAACTAACAGTGTTTGCATGTGGGTCAAGAACGTGAATTTTATAGTAAAAAGAAAAAAATAACAAAACCATTCACCCAGTCAATTATATAAACTTTACTTTAATTTCCACAAATGTCAAAAGTTAGTTTTAAGAATATTTTATTTCATAAAATGGGCATGTTATGTACTATGTAATAGCAACTAAATATTATGCTTTGAGAATACTCCATTCAAATAGTCTTGGTCCTGACGTGGACTATACTGTATACAGAAATGGTAAATGAAAATCAAGTACACTGAATCTGTACACATCTTGGTGGTGATTTCTTCAAGTAAACGATTATTGGAAAAAGTTATTTTTTTATAATGTGATGGTTGGTTGTATCTAAGTATTCTGAGAATTAAATTTTGACAAAAAATCAAAGAAGTGCCAAAGTGCAAATTGCACCTTTAATTGATATGAAGTGATAACAATAACTCCAACAATCTTCAGTGTGATTTAAGTTGAAAATTTGCATCAGAAAAGGTGACTAATTTCTTGATGGCTTTAAATCATTCCTAGAAAAAAATAATTTCCATTTTAGAAATTATTATATACAATCAGTTGGAAAAGTTGACATATTACACTTACTGAAAGTTGAGTCAAGAAGTTTATAAACTTTCTTTATCTTTTTACAGAATGTAACATTCATTGGAACCAGCACAACAATCGAAGAATTCGAAGAAATAAATAAAAAAATAATAGATGTGCACCACCAAGCAAAAGGAGAAAGACTCAATGCTGCATGGGAAAGACTAACACTAACAGTGTAAGTTGATATTTTGTAGATTCATATACAAAATAATGATTGGTTATTTTGATTGGCACAAATTGAGATAAAAGGAGAACATACAGGAAACACAATATGGCATTAATAACAATAGGATGTAAAAGAATGGGAAATTAAATATGCTATGTGATAATACTACATTATAATACAGAAGAAACCGATAATTTTTGTATTAAATGTGTGTATTGTTTTTGTGTATAATTCACATATACAATTACAAGAAATATTCTGACAGATGATGATTGAAAACAAAGGTAATGTAATTTTAAATTGAACACAAAAGTTCCAATGTCAAAGATATGGCTCAAAAATAGGATGAGTAAATTGAAGCATGTGGCCAAGTATTCTGTTCCCCTAAGTGACAACTACATTCTAAAATAATGTAGTCTGGAGGCCAACTATACAGTTCTCACTATACATATTATCATAACTAGATGAACTAGACTAACAATAATATGGTATCTACATATTAAAACATGAGAGCACATTTTATGTATTTTATATTTTATCTGGAGTTTTTTGGTTCATCTTTTGCAGGTATGGTTTGTAAAAGAACAACAGCAGCCAGGGAAGCAGTCAGCCTATTGAGAATATTTAGTAAATGTGTGTATTGAGAATTTTTAGTAAAGTGTGTGTGTGTGTGTGTGTGATTTTTTATATGTAATAAAAGAATTTAACAAATACATAGAAATTTCCTTGAACATTTTTGGGTGTGTGTGTATGTATGTGTCTACATGTATATCTTAATATGGAATGCATGTGGAAATATAAGATCAACTAACAGTGTTTGCATGTGGGTCAAGAACGTGAATTTAGTAAAAAGAAAAAAATAACAAAACCATTCACCCAGTCAATTATATAAACTTTACTTTAATTTCCACAAATGTCAAAAGTTAGTTTTAAGAATATTTTATTTCATAAAATGGGCATGTTATGTACTATGTAATAGCAACTAAATATTATGCTTTGAGAATACTCCATTCAAATAGTCTTGGTCCTGACGTGGACTATATTGCATACAGATATGGTAAATGAAAATCAAGTACACTGAATCTGTACACATCTTGGTGGTGATTTCTTCAAGTAAACGATTATTGGAAAAAGTTATTTTTTTATAATGTGATGGTTGGTTGTATCTAAGTATTCTGAGAATTAAATTTTGACAAAAAATCAAAGAAGTGCCAAAGTGCAAATTGCACCTTTAATTGATATGAAGTGATAACAATAACTCCAACAATCTTCAGTGTGATTTAAGTTGAAAATTTGCATCAGAAAAGGTGACTAATTTCTTGATGGCTTTATGCTTATCATTGATATTTTATACAACATGATAGATTTCGAGGTCACCAAGGGGAACATAGTTAAGTTAAATTGTTTATTGACATAGCAAGATGCATTCCAGTCTAGCTGCTAGACAAAGTAGTTAAATTTTTTTGTCAACAGTTTTTATTGAATATATTTAATAATTATGGTCCAAACCCATAATGACATGTCATCTGATTGGAATGTCAAGTCTGAAAATGACATTATTATCTAGATGTACAAGTCATGCAAACCTAGTTTGCAAGGTACGTACACCATGATGGTGCAAACCTAGTATATTGACTTGCCGGAAACAGTTATAAAAGCTCAAGTAAATATGTATGCAGATGACACGGCTATTTTCTATTCAAGCAAATCAGTTGCCGATATTGAAGTGACACTCACAGAGGAAATAATGCATGTCAAGGCCTGGCTTGACTCAAACAAGTTAACACTGAATACAAGTAAAACCAAGACCATGCTTTTCGGTTCTTCACAAAGACTAAAATTAAATTCAGTTTTACAAATTCGAATACAGGGAGACCTAGTAGAGCAAGATTTTTATATTTTAAGATATTTATTATTTGATTTCAAATACTTAGGGGTTTGGCTGGATTCAAAATTAAAATTTTCAACTCATACTTCCAAAATTTCCGCTAAAATTTCTCTAAAACTTGGTCTACTGTCAAGAATCAAACACTTTTTGCCGATGGGACTTAGGAAGATGATGTTCAATACCTGAGTCCTTCCCCATTTCGATTATGCTGTGAATGTATGGTGTAATATGAATCAAAAGTATCTGAAGACACTTGAGCTCCTCCATAAACGAGCTGGTCGACTGCTCCTCCAAGTTCCCTGTGATACTAGTACGGGTTGGGTATATGAAAACTTGGGTTGGGTCAGCCCTCAAATTAGATGGAAGCGCCAACTGGCAACACTCATCTACAAATCCCTAACAGGCAATGCACCTAGTTACCTCACTGAAATGTTCAATCTTTCCAACCAAATTCATCTTCATAACACAAGACAGGCCAGTAAAGGTAACATATACATCCCTACAGTTAAAACGGAATATGGGAAACGGGCATTTCACTATAGTGGTGCTGTTCTATGGAACAATTAATCTACCCCTATCCATAAGATCAGCTCCGAACTCATCGATATTTAAAAGACATCTTAAGAATGTACATGTAGTTTGGTAATGTGGGTGGATATCTTTTAAAGTGCACTCTGCGTCTGTAACTTTTTGTCCTGGTTTGTCCCTTCTGTTTGTTTGTTTTCTGTGTACGTAATCTTGCAATAGGTTCCATTGGGAGAACAGTGCTATAATGCACTGAAATCGTGTCTGTATATGAAAATTAGTAAATCAACAAAATTTGAATTGCCTCAAAATTATTTTAGTTCCCTAGTGTATTTCATTCATCATTAAAATTTTCCAGGGTTAAAGCTGTAAGACACTGGAATTATTTATAGCCAACCTCAAAAATCCTTTGTATGCGTGTGTGTGTGTGTGTGTGTGCGTGCATTTCCCAGTCATTATTTTTCTGAGATTTTATGTAATTTTCATAACAGTAGATTTTTGTACCATCATGGCGTATGTACCTTACAAACTAGTTTTGCACCATCATGGCGTACGTACCTTACAAACTAGATTTTCACCATCATGGTGTATGTACCTTACAGACTAGGTTTGCACCATCATGGTGTACATGTACGTACCTTACAAACTAGGTTCGCACCATCATGGTGTACATACTTTTTATTTATTTTTTTATTTATTAATCTTTCAATTTTCTAACAAATTTACCAAAAACACTGTCCATAATTGTCAACAACATTCAGCTTGCAGTAGACATAACATCGTCTAATATTTAAATTTATGGAGTGTCTTGTGACCGGCACCTGTCAGCAGACTCGACCAATTTTTTTTTCGTCATTCTATTGTATTTAAACCTTGTACTTGACATTTCGCAATATTTATAATTATCAAAAAAATACCTCAACATATTTTTTTTGCCTCACCTCGCTCATACTCAAAGCAGTCCCGGTATGATCACTGACATGACCTGAGAGAACATTTTCGGATTTACATGTAAAACGGGAAAGATACGCAAAACATACTGCAAAGTCTGAAGCCAAATTAAAGTTGTAATTATTTTAATTATTTTTATTTGCCAAATATTTGCATTTTGGAAATGGCAAGACATGTTCATGTCGTTTACATGTAAACTGTCGGCCAATAAACAAAGTTTGGTCGATTCACTGTACGTACTGTAATAACTTCAACCGCATGCCTAGGATAGGGCCTAGGCATGCCTTGACTTGCTTACGCGAGTTGTCTTCATTCTGATTCACTGTCACTCCAAATTGCACGACAATATAGAATTAATCACAAGTTACATGTTATCTGAAAACATCAAACTTTTATAGTGGGTCTGAAGTGTGATTTTAGTGAGTACCAAGAACTCCCGCGTTGCTGCTTGCTGTGGAAAATCGGCGGGTCAAACGAGGTCAGCATCACATTACTGGGACAAGCCATTAAAGAAGCAAGTCCACTTGTTATCAAAGAGTACCAATATTTACACCTGTGATGATGGGCTCTTACATAACACAAGTAAACAGTGTAGTTCACAGCGTAAGATCATTTCTAAGGAGAGGCAAACCTTATCTCCGTCTTATATCAGTTGTTATCAATTTATTAGGCTATTATAAGTAACACTACAAACAGCTTTAGAGATGCAAACAACTTTTATGACACCCGTTTTCGTCAGGCAAGCCCGCGGGTTTGTTGCACTTGGACCGTTAATGGCTTGTGAATGTCATGAACTTCCGGGTCAAATCAGTCGTTTTCTACCGAAAATTCTTGAACACAACGATCCTACTAAATTTACTTGCCATGGTTTTTAAAACACATAAAAATCCACCTTTTTGTGAAATTTGTAAACTTTCCAGTCCGTATTAAGGAAACTATGAGCGAAAAACCAGGTGGAAATTTCAGGGCCTCAAGTATGAGTCCCGAATTCGTCGGAAAATCAGTATTCCTAAATGTAATTCCAAAATTTATTTTGCTGGCACGAAAGAAGAGATGTCAGATGAGGTTTAGGCGTTTACAGTATCTAAAATGGTGGACTCTAGTGAAAGTTACGGCGAGTTGAAAATACCCAAACATAAGGCCTGTGAGCAGCCATTCAAAGTGTAACGGTCGCTATCTGGAGGATAGATTGTATGCAAATGAGGGTATTGCGGATTGCAATTGGCTGATTATGTAGAAGTGTGCAGAATTTGGATTTGAAGTTTACAACTCTGTTTCGAATAAACACTTGTCATTTGGGTGCACAATGCGTAGAATTATGACTATAGCACATATATTACATTGCTTGTTTGACGTCAATAGTGTCTTTTGAAAAGTGGCAGTTTACTTAAAGTCCTGTGGACTGATTTCCAATATGGCATCAGTCACAATGCTCATTAACATAACATCATAACTAGGCAAAGCCAATAAGCTCGCGCAGGGTAGATTCATTTGTGACCGGCTGCCTGGGCCAGGGTTGATACACTTGATTTGGGTCATTTTCCAGGGGGGTTGACCATCAAAATTTATTTTATTGAATGACATCTAATTCTATGACATGGTTGACACTCTATGCAGTTGTTGGTTTCAAAAACCACCATAGCCAATAGATTAATATTGTTCATTTTCAATCAGCCAACTTCTCATAGACCCTCCACCAACGTACATTGGTCTTTGGACAAATGTTTTGTTGACATGTTGCCTAACATCACGATTTCTCAATTCAACTCGACGATTTAGGAATGTTACTGTACCAACAAACATAGGAAAGTAGTTATTCTTTTTAGAACATGTAAAAAAAATCAATTATCGACAATATAAATGTCAAAACCACACTTCCACAACCCGGAAATTAAACTGCGCTATGTCATCAGTGGTCCGTATCACGTACTGTCATGCATCAAACTTCCAAATAGTGTAACAATTTCTCCTTGAGGTACAGTGATGCCTCGATACTCGTTACAATGTTACGATAATCGTGCCAACAAGCCTATTGTTACAATATTGCAATGCATGGTGATGTTATGTCGCCTATGCTATATAATGATACATGGAGAATGCACGTATATGGAAGGCGCATGCATAGTCACTGTGAGCCACAATGCATCCCTGGGAGAACCACCAATTTTTTTTGCATAGTATGTACGATGCGCATGCGTACTAGTCATTGAGCCGCTACGCGGTTGACGGACACCTATGATTCACATATACTCTATACCCACCTATACCTAAAGCTACGCTTCAGCTTTCGCTGACAGCGGAGCTAATAAAAGTTTACAGACACACCATGATCACTTATACTCTATACCTATATCCACCTATACGTAAAGCTTACGCTTTCAGCTTTCGCTGACAGTGGAGCTAAAAATGAAAGTAAAATATAAAACAATAATCAAACGTACAGTGCACATACTATTTAGTAGATAATATTATTTATTGATAATTGATAAATTATAATAAACTAAAATGGATAATTGTATAATAAAGAGTAAAAACTATATAATTTATGATGATTTGATCATCAATTTACAGACGCCAACCAGATGTTCAGCACCATATCCAAAACCCTCAAAAGAAAAGAGACAATGACCATGGGAGGACTAGAATAACTGATACAGGAAAGTTATGATGGGGCAACATGCTTGCAGCTAAAAACAATGTTTGATGTCAAGAAGCATATCGGCAAACATATCAATGATATCCACCATCATTCGGGACCACACCACTTCAAATTGAAAGTGTGTACCGGGGGAGTTGTAATTTTATACTACAAGGTAATGATATAACACTTTATTATTGACAGTGATGGCTGTAAAAAAATAAGTAAACAGCCTGCTTATTGTAAATCAATCTCAGGTGCATGTAATGATAACCACAAAAGAAGAAAAAAATTGAAAATATTAAGAAATAAATAAAAAGAATGTTAAAGAATGGCCATCAGTGCTAAATTCTGTCTAACAAATGAAAAACAACAACAAAAATTGAAAGAGAAGAACTTCAACATATTGTGGTATCAATTAACAATAATGCATCTTGTATAGCATCAAAAACATACATCAATTTATTTGCAGGATTGGATGTTGGGCAACACTTGGGTAGAAGTGAATGAGCCAATCATGGACTCTATACCACAGTCACCACTTGTACAAATGGTACAACCAAACTTCTTGGTGTTGAAACTCGCAGATGTAGTAAAAACTGTCAATGGACTTTACAAAAGTGGAAAGGTAATTCAGTGTAACAAACCAATGTTTACAACATATATTTATTTGAAAAAAAACAACACTCTATGTAGTCCAAATAATAAAGACAAGCTCAAAGACTATGAACAGATGATGCTGTATGTCCTAGAATGTTTTGAAAATTACTTGTTGCTCTTGAAATTTTGTGAGGAATTAGCATAAGGGTAAAAAGGAATTTTTGTGCAAAATCAGACAGGTGTTGAGCAAAAGCAGAACAATTGTGCATAATGTAAATCATGAGATGTCAGCTTTTAATAATAACAAGCGACCTATCGGTCAGAATAGCTCCATTCTTCATTTTATTTTTTATTTTGATAACGTGTAAAAGTGGTTCAGTTGTTAAGCTCTTCACTATGCAGTTTTGTTTTAGCGATGTAATAAAGTGGTTAGTGGTTTCAAAAAATGTATGTTATTTGCCTAGCAACAAGACTACGCCCATAGCAACAACCAAATAATCACATATGTTGTTAAGATTTGATCAAAGGGACAGAAAGTTGGTAAGATGTTTCTCATAGTGTTATTCTGCAGATTTTGTTCAAACATTTTGACACAATTGACCCTAGCATTAGCAACCATGACCTTGCCCTTCGTAACAACCAAATGGCAGTATATTTTGGTCAAATACCATCTGGTTGACAAGCATGTAAAAATTCAAAAAATGTCAGCAAATATCCCTTGTTACCATGATCACGCCCATAGCAACAGCTAAAGAGTGGTGTATTTCACAGATGACAACAAATTCTTTGACAAAATGAACAAACTTTGAAAAGGTGTATAATACTGTGACCAGTGGATCAAAGCAAAATGGTTACATATTTTTCAACAAAATAATAACAGATAATAAGAGAAATTAATAGACTGCAGGTGAATAAACAATGACAAATGTAACTATATTTGCCTCACAACAAGACAACGCCCACAAGTCAAATGATCACATTTATTGAAAAGATAGCAACATTTAAAAAAAATTATTAAAAAAAGAATGACTTATCGCTTCCTGTCTTAAAATTAACAATGGTCTATTTTCATGGCTTGGGAAAGCTAGCTAGGTGCTATACTGTCCTAAAAGTATGAGGTTTATGAATTTTTTTTAAACAGTAGCTAATTACTGTTACCGTAATAGTGAAAAAGAACCATTCTCAAACGAATTCTGTGTTTTTCTTTGTGACTTCTCATCATCCCTGTTTAGTTTTTTTTATGTTTTTTTTTTTTTTTAGATTTTTCAGGCTTTCTTTGATGTTTCCAAAAATTCATTTCCGTTTTTGATCAGTTACATAGTTTTTGAGATACCTGTAAGGAAATATAGGAAAATATCCCCTGAAGTGAGTCCTGCATTTAAACCATTTTAAATGTGTCTTGTTACATGGTTACTTGATTCATCTTTAACACTTTTTTGATAATTTAGGACGTCAGTCGTACACATAAACCATTCGTATAAACAAACAGGACTCCCGGCCTCGCTCATCAATTTAATGCAAGATTCAAAAGTATCTGTTTGCTTTCTTACTAACTTCTAATTATGCTTCATATTTTTTCATCTTATTGTACCAAGATGATAAAGCAGAACTTCATGAATATGGGAAAAGTATGGTCGAACCGTTAGAAAATGTGGCAAGAACACCAAGCCAACTTGGCAGAGGGAAAAGAAATAAAAAAAGGAAAGTCCACCCAGAAGGCGCTGATGAGGATGAAGACATCATTACTGAAAAAGAGCAGGTACATACATTCCCTTTACATTTTATGTACAATTTCAGTGTAATTCCTTTTGATGCATCTACCATGTGTTGAATTAATGGTATTTCTTTATTCATGATGCCAGAGGTGAACTTATAGATGCATGACTTTGTATATTGTAATCATGTTTTTTTTTCTGTGTACTCTAGGTTAAGAAGGTGAAGAAAGCAGTACAGAAATGCAAAAACAGATTATTATCAGCCATTCTAAAACCACAAGAAAATGTTAGCAGACTTAGTGGAACAGGACCAAATGAAAATACAAAGGGAAAGACTGTTCCTTCAAGACAGGAAGATATTGATGTGAGTAACATGATGGCGTTTTCTTTTGGTGCGCTCAGCTCTGATACATTATCTTTCAATTGTATACATTTGAATGTCGAGCATGTGATCCAAGAACTATGAACCCAAGGTTTGGACTATCAGTACATGTACTTGTTTTCATAGTTCCACAAATGTGCCACTAGAACTACAGTTGCAATGAAATGAATGACTTTGAGCTTGACCATTTCACACCTCTTGTTACTCTAAGACTAAAGACAGGAAATTGACCTGCTGTAATAAATATTCTGTATATTTATGTTCAGTTGTGCATAGACATATTCAAGCGTGTGTTTGTGCAACAAGTGATTGAGTGTAAACAGCATAAAGCTAAAAGCTGCCTGACTGTTTGTCTTAATTGGTATTTGGTGGGGACATTACAAATGTGTTTAGTTGTGAAATTATTTTAATCAACATCATCACATTTAAGTTTGATTGGAAAATGTCATTTTTCAAGTCGCAGACTGCAAATTTAGGTGAAAAAAATACTATCGCTGGGTATATTCAGTAGTGTTACAATGCCATTTTTGGTATTTTTTAGGTTTCAAGTCATGACTACTACATAACCACCCATGTCTCATATTCAACGCATTTCATAAATGAACAACTATTTATTGGGTTCAAAACATTGCTAGAAGCATCCAATGATCTCAGAATGATCACAAGTATAATATCACACGATATTTCCAACTCATTTACTCTAGTGCAATTTTTTTTAAGTTACTTAACATTCAGTTAGGATATCCGTAAGGAAATAATGACAACACAACATGTTTTCGTAAATCTGGTGGTGGAAATTACCATCTGCATCTTTTTTATCCATTCATTGCACTATACTATATTGTTTACATTTGTGAATGAAATCATTTGTCATTTACAGGAACTGAAGAAGGATATTCAAATTTTAAAAGAGGAAAACAGAAAGATTACCCTTACCAAACTGAAAGCTCAGTCCCAAGCTGTCAAAGAGCTTTTTCAGCTCTGTGGCACACTACGAACAGCTCTACTGCAGACATTCAAAAATGTGTTGAGCTGCTGAATGTCTGCAACAGACTTCTAGGGTTTATGTCTGTTAGGAAAAAAATTCTTAAGCTCACTGACAGCTGTCTGCATCTCACTGACAGCTGTCTGCAGCTCACCAACAGGTACTTGCAGTTTACTGGCAGCTGTCTTCAGCTACAGGAGTTAATTTCTAAATAATGTCTGTCAGGAGTGTTTACACTTTGCTTTGACATGGGCAAAACGGCTGGCAACAGACTTTCCGCAGCTCTTGTGCTGCAGGATGGTAGTTTCCAGAATCTTTTAAAGTTAGGGAAAGAATCCAATTCAAGATGTCGGTTCTGAAAACACCCGCGATTACCCTCACCTCAGGTGATAATGAGCCTGTAATGAGCACACCTTGTCAGCCCAACCGCGGGTTTTCGTGACTATTATTTAACGTTCTATTGCTACGCAAATAAGTAATTGATACACTAGACTCGCCAGCATGTTCTTTGTCAGATATATAAACATATTATTAAAACAGGAAAGAAGTGTGCAAAACATCGTACCATATTTGCTATCCCGGCAAGTAGTACATGTCACTTAGAAAATGTAACTACATGTATTACTATACTATCGTTCACGACACTGCGTAAAGTCATCGTCAGCCCGATCATATGCACAGTTCATGTACTCGCCGACAAAAGTTCAATCGTATCTCACAGACTTCTCCATAATGAAAGTGTTAATTATCAATATGACATTGCTACATAGTAACATTGCATAAATAATCGCCGACCAGATCATACTTATTTATTATTCACGTAATTATTTGTGTACAATACGACATTGCCCAGAAAAAGATTGACTGTTTCGGTGAAGAGTATCAAGATGTGTAACATGTGGAGAAAAAAAGCTAAGTGATTGACGGGCGATGCGTGCTGTGTTTTGTTTCTATAGGACTGTTTGGAATGCATTGTGCGAATGGCAGTGAGAGTGGGGGCAATGAGTTATCTGAGCTGCAGTTGTCAGAAGGGTATATCAACTTTGTCGGCATGTCATATCTATTATCTTTGTCGGCATGTCAAATCCATTAATTTATGAGACGAGAACAATACAAAAAAATAGATGAGATGTGTCGTGGAAAACAATTGTAACCACACTACTTTTACATGTTTGCCGTGGTTGATTTGGTTGCGTTGATCTTTTGTGTTGCACACTATGCTTCAAAGAGTAAATGTTGTATTTAGGCAGTGAGATTTTGATAGATTTTGTTGGATACCCCCCCCCCCCTTGAGTGACAGTATAAACTTTCATTTTTACTACAACACGATTATAACTCCTCTACAGAAAAATACAAAAACGGATTACAAACTAAGATGCGTTCAAATTTTACACTTACTGCTTCAACATGCAAAACTGTAGTTATGTATACTTACATCATTACATTTACATGTAATACACCAAAGTGTCTGATCTTTACCGTAGTGCTGTAGTCATATAATACATTTGCCGGTATTGTAAGTTTTCCTTTAATCTTGGGGGATAACTTGCCTCACCCACTCATTAATTTCTTTTGTTTCTGGTGCGACTTTTAAATGTTGTTCGTGATGTTTGATAAATTGTCATTGTTTGCCATAAATTGTCGGGAGGGATATCACACAGAAGAATATGGAATGCATTTCATCATGATAACAGTTGTCCTTTGTTTTACACAATGTTCATATTTCACACTTCAGTTTTTAATGGTACGCGCCTTACAAGTGTTTCTCCTTTGAAAAAAAATGACGCCTGTAAAAGAAAGGTATAAATTGTTGGATAGAACACTACTCGTTGTTCATTTTGCAACTGCAGCGAATGACAGCAGATCATCCAAAGTATTCCGTAGTCCATCAATAATACAATTCCAACATGTCAGAGATAACAGTGAAGTGGCTTCAACCAGCTAAATACAGTGGTCGCATGGAAAAGGTCAAGACGTCGAGAGTTAAGACAACTGGTTTCGTAGAAGGTGACGAAGTGAAAGTGAAATATAAAAGTGCACTGTACAAAGCTGTGGTCATTGACATGACTGCTAAGTAATAACATTTTACGTAAAATCATAGACCCTCTACCAACTATAGTAAAAGCAAAGAGATCAGGGACGAAGCTTGTCGGATTTCTCCAGAGCGTATATTCCAAGAGCTACATTATACCCAATTTGCCCCATCATTTGTACAAATAGATTTTATTTTACCCTATATTGATTAAAGGGGTCTTCCATGTTATGGATCTATGATATATATTACATATATGCATTTATATTGAAAGGGGAGGAGGAGTGAAGAGATCAGATATATTGTCCATTAATACATAAAATGACACAAAGTCAATGAATGACGATGTACAAATTGTACAAATTACAATGTATGTTTTCTCTACATTGGAAAATACAAGCTTACTCATCTATATTGTTTGTATTGTACTGAATATTAATACACTGGTAATTTATTTTTATTGAAAGTTTTAAACAAACATATACTACAAATGACTTGAACAGAACCATCATAAAACATTACATGACTACTAAACGAAAATGTAAACATTCACTTACACAGGATCATTGTCGAATATGTGCGCTAGACATTTCCTCTTTTACAGCTGCACAGCAGGCAAATCACACTTCAAGTGTCCTTTCGCTTCGGTGATGGTCTTGTTGGTGTATATTGGTGTAGAAAGATCTGTAAAAAGTTACTTGATGACAGCCACGATGAACCTGTTCAGAACTCTGTGGTGTACAAAGATAAAGTTATTAAGATGGCGGATAAAATAATGAAAGATCCTAATCATCCACTTCATACAGAGTATGAATATCTTCCAAGTGGTTGTCGCTTTTGGGTTCCACGTTCTCGCACAAATACATTTAAGCACAGTTTTGTACCAAGGTCAATCCATCTATTGAATCAGTAGCAGCCTGACGTGTGTTTATGTATATGTATGTAGGTATAGTAAGTTGAATTAGTCTCTGTGTGTTCTTCCCTTTCCACCTGCCAATGTACATCGAATTTCATGTAAATTTAGCATGACAATAAAGTATACATTATATATATGAGCTGCCATCTGCCGGCTGTGGGTCGGACACAAATCAGTTGGGTCATTAGAACCCGGAAAGTGCTGTTTTTAAAAATAAACAAAAACAGCTGTAAGTTGAATATGAAGATGAATCTAATTCAACGAACGAAGTATATTCTCTAATTAATCTACCCATAAAAACGGTACCTCGCATACATCTTGGTAAGTAATTTTAGAGTAAACTGTCAATTGCGGGGTCTAAATTACTGAAAACACCTCTGGCTTGGTTTAAATTTGAACAGGAACTTAAATTTTAACCAAAAGAAAAATAGTTCAAGCAGACAACATTGCCGTTTGGAGGCCATGGTTCGATTTGTGCAAACGATCGCTCAGCTTCAGAAGTTCAGTACAAACAATCTTGCACGAGGCGAAAAATGCAAAATAAAAACACTGTAACAGTAAGTTTTAACCATTTATATTTTTATAGACATATAATTCTTACCTTAGAACAGACATACTTGTGTGTATTGAAGTTGTCGGTATTTAGCTGGTAGTGTGGTCTACCACACCCCTTTATGGCTTTATCCACCGCAGACAATTTCTAGTTGCGTTTCCGTTTGGAGAAAGTGGGTAGTAGGTTGGGTGCCCAGATACAGCTCATGTGATTTGCACGTACCCAAAGCACATCTTTTCACTATTTTCGTTTGCACTGTCGCAAAAAATACAGCTACAACTGGAACGGCAATACTGCAGCTCAATCACGTACGTGTCGTACATTCACTAGTACAGTGTCGATTGATGTGGGACAAAATGGCGGCTATATGCAGGCGTGACTTTGCCGAGTTGTGATTGGCTAAGAGTTCTATTTGATTGACAGGAGTGGCACCATGACGAGAACGCGAACGCGAACGCGAACGTAAACGTGCAGGCCAGGTCCACCTTTAGACAAGGAAGTTACACTGGGTACACACAGAAAATCTACGATGCCATGCATGTGTTATTTCTATTTTATCAACTAAAATAGTATTCATATATAGAGTACAAAAGTCATGACGACTGTAAACATTGACACATTTTTTTATATAGATTTCGACATGGGGTTTCAATAAAGAACGTATTTCAAGATGTACCGGTATATATTGTTGGTTTATAAGCCAAATTTCCTAACCACTAATATAAGCCTTGCAAGTCAAGCTAACATTACGGGCCGAAACGAAAAGTCGAAAATGCCAATCGTCGAGATACAAAGTGTAAGCGGGATGGTCTCGGATTCACTCGCATTCACTGTTTACAACCCCCTTTGAGAGTCACAACAGCAGTCGCAAAAAGACTGTCGCACTTAGTGTTTACTTCAAATTGAGGCTCTCAGTTGTAGTCGCATTTACCAGTTGAAGGGGTTGTATATATACCTGGCGTACGTGCACACTTTGTATTTAGAGGCCATTACAATTGAAATTGTAGTGGGAGATGGATAGAGAAACCATTGTTGATTTCTATTCTAGATAATGTAAGGGTGCAGATAGACATATAGTCATTAATCTGTCTGTCAAGGTATATTCATAATGTACACTGATAGATACAACTTTCAATTCATGTTCTTATGTTGTTTGGTCATAAATACATACATACATACATACATACATACATACATACATACATACATACATACATACATACATACATACATACATACATATACATACATACATACATACATACATACATACATACATACATACATACATACATACATACATACATACATACATAGACAGTCACACACACACATACATACATACATACATACATACATACATACATACATACATACATACATACATACATACACACATATACATACACACACATACATACATACATACATACATACATACATACATACATACACACACACACACACACACACATACATACATACATACATACATACATACATACATACATACATACATACATACATACATACATACATACATAGACAGTCACACACACACATACATACATACATACATACATACATACATACATACATACATACATACATACATACATACATACATACATACATACATAGAGAGATAGAGAGAGGGGGGTAAGGAGGAGGAGGAGAGAGAGAGAGAGAGAGAGAGAGAGAGAGAGAGAGAGAGAGAGAGAGAGGGGGGGGGAGGGAGGGAGGGAGGGAGGGAGGGAGGGAGGGAGGGAGAGAGAGAGAGAGAGAGAGAGAGAGAGAGAGAGAGAGAGAGAGAGAGAGAGAGAGAGAGAGAGAGAGAGAGAGAGAGAGAGAGAGAGAGAGAGAGAGAATGAATATATTAGCTTCAGAAGTTCTACAAAGAAAATTACGGTTTTTTTGTAAGTTTGGCCAAACGTCTTAGAACCAATTCACCCAAGTCCGCAAGTTGTTGGTTGGAGACTTGCTACTGCAGTTTAAATTTGTTTCAGAAATGGCTTATAATTATATCATTTGGCGAGATTTAAACCCATGATAGTGGTAGTCAACCCAGCTGTATAATTAGGGACCTCATAGGATAGAGGTTGATATGTTGATATGGAATGTTTAATCACATGTGCTTTGAGAAGCTGCAGTGGATTTTATGCTACACACGGTGACAGGGAGTTGAGGAACTACAAAGAAGTTTTCTGAGATTTGAGCGGCTTGACTAGATTTTAAAAAAAAAGTCAATTAGTAACTATATATAGTTTCTAGCCTCTCGCCCGCTCTAATACAGTTTTGCATACAAAGTCTGTATTGTATGCTTACAATGTTTTTTCCTCTCTCTTAAATTATGATGGGTGAATAAACATATCGTATCATATCATAAGCATATCATAAAGGGTTGTTGTACCATTTATCAATGGTCTGTGCCAGGGGTAATAACAACTGTTCAGTACTTTGAGTACAGTGTACGTGGGGAAAGCGATTTATAGAATGTAAAACCTAACACTATCAGTAGTATTCTACCTCGCCGCCCTCTGTTTAAATCAGGTATTTAGGGTAAATCCTATATAAATGAAAATCCTATATATATGTTAAATCCGATATGTAGAGTAAATCACATATGTGAGATAAATACTATATGTGGGGAAAATCAGATATGTAGGGTAAATCCTATACGTAGAGTAAATCCTATATAAAGGGTAAATCGGATATGTAGTGTATATCCTATACGTAAAGTAAATCAGATATGTAGAGTAAATCCTATATATAGGGTAAATCAGATATATAGGGTAAATCAGATGTGTAGGGTATATCAGATGTGTAGGGTAAATCCGATATATAGAGTAAATCAAATATGTAGAGTAAATTAGATATGTAGAGTAAATCCTATATGTAGGGTAAATCAGATATGTAGGGTAAATCCTATATGTAGGGTAAATCCTATATGTAGGGTAAATCAGATGTGTAGGGTAAATCAGATATATAGGGTAAATAATGATTTACTCCACATTTCTGATTCATCCAACATATAGAATATTACTCTACATATCTGATTTACTCTACATAACTGATTTACCCTACATATAGGATTTACACTACATATAGGATTTACTCTACATATCTGATTTTCTCTACATATAGGATTTACACTACATATAGGATTTACACTACATATAGGATTTACTCTACGTATAGGATTTACCCAGCATATATGATTTACCCTATATATCTAATTTGAGTAAATTGAGTATTGGCACTGATGTATTCGAAGTAGTTTATTTTGTACTCTGAATTCATTAACATACAACTGTGTAGACGTCCACCTGGATGCGCTATTATTATAATGACTCGAGAGACGTTAGATCTTTTGATTGGTCGAGAGAGTATATTAATATTGGGACAATGATAAACAAATTAGAGAGAACAACGTATTATGTTAGTGTAAAAGGTGGGAGTCAGACTTCGCCAGACAACGGTGGTGCAAGGTCGCAGTGACGCTTGGTCGACGTGGAATGGTGCGTCGGTGTTCAGCTTTCAACGTGTATACATGCTCTTCGTCGGAACTCAATGTGCGTTGTTCACCTGTATAAAATGTCCACATCCACCTTTGAAGTAAGTGTGAGATAACTACTACCTACTGGCAACGAGAAGTTTCCATGTTGGATGTATAGCTATCAAAGGTAAAGGCTTTTGTGTGAAAAACAGTGCATATTGAGAATAGCGAACTTTAACATTCGTAAGGGAGTGTCCAGATCTTACTTCCAGTGGGGCCCAGGAGGATTTCCCCTTTTCCTTGTGTATTTTTTCATGCCCCCCCCCACAATGAGCATAAATTACCAAAACAGTGAAAATTAAAAAAGAGAAAAATCAGACATAGTATCCACTTACATAGTAGGAACATCAGAATTTAGATTTAGAAAACTGGCTGGAAAAATTAATGAAATTAAAATTAATATCATGGACATGAATGAAACAGATAGTGACTGAGACTGAAAGTGATACTTCTGTAATGCATGATCTAGGCAGTGATGGAGACAATTGTGATACTGATAGCTCAGAAAATTCATGTACTGATGATAACACTGATAGTGATTGTGATGAAACAAGTCTTGCACATCCTCACGGACAAGTTACTTTGAGAAGTGCCAGAATTAATATTGCAGTTGATTTATGTGGAATTAAATAATCATGATTTTTTTCCATTACCCCCCTAGAAAATTGTGAATTTTTTGTTTAGCCCCCCCCCCCCCCATTCTTCCTGAGAAAAATTGATGCTCCCCCTCCCCGAAAATCCCCCGGGCCCCCTGGAAGTAAAATCTGGGCGCTCCCTAAAGACGTATCAGACAATTTCTGTACACGTCATTTCGACATTCCGACATAAACCATCTGTTCATCCGCCGACACTAGTATAAGATAGATTATGTTGAACTGTATTATTTATAACATAATTGCGTTGTATGTGATAATTTGGTGCTGATAAATACTTTATCGTACATTGTAGTATACATTTTTAGTGGTCTGAGTACACACATGTATCATGAAAAGTTGAGAACAACACGCCTTCGCCGTATGTAATACAAAGGTCGACGTCAACATGTGCGCTCGTACCTGAACTGACCCTTAGGAAATACGCATTCACTTTTCCTCACATTACGTTTTTGTTCCTAAAGCTATTTTGCTCACGCTCACAGTATAGTGTACCATGCCATCTAATTTCAATTCTGGCCAGTTTCACAATAATGAATGTTATTGATGCGCCAAACTTCAGTTGTTGTAGATTAACTACTTTTACCCGTTGCACATGGGTCGTGTTCTACGTACTACATCATACAAGCGGTCATAACCTTAACGTGACGGTGTACACGTGTGTACGCGGCTGAAGTCGCGGTTGTTAGAAAAAACCCCAGATACTATCACACGTACATTAACAGTTTGGAGAACTGATATAATGTTTGAGCGATCAACTTTGAAGGTAATAAGAATGTGTATTTGACGCCGAAACGCGTCGTAATGGATGTCAAAGGTCACGCCTGTCACGAGCACGACGTCCTTGTTACCTGCGCCTGTCAGCAGACTCGGCCAAAAAAAAAGTTGAAAAAAATAAAAAAATAAAAAACTTTTATAAAAAATACATTTTGACTTTTAATTATATATAATCCTTAAAAATTCTGGTTTGACGAAAAATAAAATAATATTCTCAAATAAATGAAAACTTGTTTCAATTGATATACTATGAACATGGAATAAAAGTACATGAACGGTTAAATTAGTTTATCAGTACGAAAAATATAAAAGAAATATATCTACAGCTAAAATAAAATTATAATTCTGGGCTGAACGGCTTACCATATGGGATATCCCAAAACTCGTTCTTTGTAGAAGTTTATTTACATGATAAAAGAATGAAATTTACCCTTGTATTCAGATTGTACCAAATTGATATCTGTGGTACTTCTACTTTCAGTTTCACGGTGATAGTTCGCAGCATTGTAACGATCATCTTGTATAGCTTGGCTTTTAACACAACATGCAAGCATACGTATGTTCTGTGTACGTCTGTAACGATGTGACATCAAGACCCCTTCTGTTTCAAATTGGTGTAGACAGTAGATGTCTCTCTTGCATGATCATATAAATGTGGGCTGTAAATGAAGGAAGTGACGTAATTTCTGACAAAGCTTGCCGTTTTTTATTTTTTTTTCAACTTGTTATTTTTTAACTTTTTTTTCAACTTTTTTCAACGATCATGTTGCTTTGAACAATTTCCCTTCTAGACACCAAAAATATATTACAGAGATTAAGATGTCTTCATACAAAAGCGATTAAGATGACGACATAACCTTTGACACGTACGCGTCGCACAATTGTAAGTTGTAAAAACATGTGTATATGTTCTTCTGTTCGCTGGCGACTTCCAAGGCCGGGCGCGAGTTATAGGGCAATGCATGAAGGGGGACCGATTGTCTGCCATAGCAGACGAATACTCCTACCACGAGAACTTGTACAAGTACTGCAGTAAGCCATTACAATAAATTGTAGTCTTAATTTTTTGTTCTGAGCATTCTATCATTCCGGGGATGTACTTCAAACTCACGCAAGATTCCTCGGAATGACAAACACTGAATAACGCCACCTTTGGAATTTGTGACTATTTTTTGCATCTAAGGAAAACATACACTCACTAATTCTTGATGCTGCGAAATTCATTATTGTTGATACAAATTTGTGATTACTCTATTGTTGATGTTTGTCAGTACTTATTTATCTATTTATCTATTTATTTATTTATTTATTTATTTGTTTGTTGGTTTGTTTGTTTGTTTGTTTGTTTTCATAAACAAAACTAACTAGGCCTGAGTTCGTAATAATTTACTGCAACTCTTTGCAGGATTTTGATATCAAGCATTTCCTTTCCAATACTGCATAAACATGTGCCTATTTTGAGTCAAACTTCTTACTCTTACTCCCGGCGTCGCATACATAGATATTGTCATCATCATCATCTGTACTGTTGCAAGCCCCTGTGAGACTTTCAACATCGTTTTTAGGGTATCTTTTGTATTCTCTGCAGATTTTATGAGCTTCAGAGTAGGTTGTTATTACGATGCGTGTCGACAACACAGTTAACAGACTAAAATAGCCCTTAACTCCACGAAGGGCATAGTACATTCTAAACGGTATCTACACAAGACCCACTTGTACTACACTGGTGTTTTTACATTTTAATTCAAAGGCCACAGGTCCAAAATACAAGTCACTATGAACAAAAACATAATACGATTAAAAAAATGTACAGTTCCAATTAATTTGTTTCAGCTCTTACAGTGGTAGAGCGTGTTTGTGAAAGGTTGCAAGAGTTTGTAAATCAAGCTACCTATACTTGGTTAGACTCTGGTTAGACTGTAAGATACGTCGTGACGTTCCGCCCTCACCGGCCTCCTCTCACCCGGGTTGGCGGATGTGTGGGGGCGCCCGTCACGGCGTACCTTACGGACTACTACCTGGTCAGATTATATCAGCCCAGTGAATTTTTCATAAGAAGGTGGACAATAAAAATATTGTTGAAAATAATATACTTGAACCTAGCATTGGCAAAAAAAAATTCAATAGGAAGTTATAATCATTATCAAATTCATTTGAGTCACAAAGAACACAAGTATCGACTCAGTCACTTTGTCGTTTTCCTGTTTTAATTTTAATCCATACTGCCGTGAAGAGCATCTAAAATGTGCCAACATTCTTCAATGACTAATAATAATGATAATAACTGATGTTACGTAGAGCTTGAGTATTGGCACTGATGTATTCGAAGTAGTTTATTTTGTACTCTGAATTCATTAACATACAACTGTGTAGACGTTCACCTGGATGCGCTATTATTATAATGACTCGAGAGACGTTAGATCTTTTGATTGGTCGAGAGAGTATATTAATGTTGGGGCAATGATAAACAAATTAGAGAGATCAACGTCTCATGTTAGTGTAGAAGGTGGGAGTCGGACTTCGTCGGAACTCAGTGTGCGTTGTTCACCTGTATACAGTGTCCACATCCACCTTTGAAATAAGTGTGAGATGACTACGACCTACTGGCAACGAGAAGTTTCCATGTTGGATGTATAGCCGTCAAAGGTGGCTTTTGTGTGAAAACAGTGCAATTTGAGAATAGCGAACTTTAACATTCGTAAGGGAGTGTCCAGATCTTACTTCCAGGGGTCCCCGGAGGATTTCCCCTTTTCCTTGTGTATTTTTTTCATTCCCCCATCCTACAAAAGCTTGGGAAAAATTGATGCCCCCCCCTGCAAGTTCTTGATTTTTTTCCATGCCTACCCGTAGACTTACACACACATACACGTACACAAAACACACTATGCATACACAGTGTATATGTACGTATGTATGTATGTATGTATGTATGTATGTATGTATGTATGTATGTATGTATGCAGTTGTTGGAAAAACAGATAGTATCACACGTAAATTAACAGTTTTGAGAACTGGTATAATGTTTGAGCGATCACCTTTGAAGGTAATAAGAATGTGTATTTGACGCCGAAACACGTCGTATTGGATGTCAAAGGTCACACCTGTCACGAGCACGACGTGCTCGGGACCGGTGTCTGTCAGCAGAGTCGGCCAAAAAAAAAGTTGGAAAAATAAAAAAATAAAATACTTGCCATATATCCCAGGCAGATGATTGTAAAATGTATTATTCCGTAGAGTTTATATCCGATTTAGATAAAGATTCACCTGTGCATTTTCGAACATCACACTAGTAACCACGATAACGGTGAGTAAGGTGAGTCGTGCTTCGCGTAGTAGAGAGTGCACGTGAGTACATAATGACATGTCCGATAGTACATATAGTTGTCATCCACGGCAATCGACGAGGGGTGTCTCGTGTGTATTTACATCCTACGCCTTCCTTGTTTGTTTGACGTATTAAATATCATTCGATGAATACATAGAATTTGTTTTAATATCGTAATTAAGATTTCTTTATTTTTGACGCGATGCATGGGGCCGGCATGGATACTAGTCTAGTAGATGTGTGACTAAAAGCTATATAGTTACCATTTGCAGTAGGGATTCATCCAGTAAATCATGCTCATTGTATGAACTTGTCAGACATTCAATGGGATTGGACCGAAAACATTCACGAAAACCGAATAATTCTTTTCGTATTATCAATCTTATTTTATTTACAAATGTCAAATAATTTTTTAATATACTTTACTTCATTCTTACTAACATTGGCAAGGACCGACACGGAACAATTATCAAAAGTATGTCAAAGTTCAAGTGCTGTAAACACATATAGGTATGTCGTATGAGCGTACGAATACAGTGCGATGAAATAAAATTACCAACAAACCTAAATAGTAATTACCGTCGATAAAAAGAAACGTCTTTATAACAAATATGCGGATGCGGAAAAAAAAAACTTACATTTTGTGAGCTTTTTTTCACGTGTCACTCGGTCAAAGGAAGCCTATCTAGTACGGGGCTAAGTACGAGGAGTTGGGAGAAAATCATACACGATGACGATCGCGCCGCTGTTGTGAATCATTATGTATACGTGAAAATATAGGCAAAGCATTTCGATAAACCCACACGTTTTTCTTCTGAAAGTAAATTTCAAGCAATATACACGATCAAATTATTGGACCTCAGACACGCGTACGACACACTTGCATTTGTCTCGTGTTGTCTGAGACTGGACAAGCTATGAGTACAGTCTGCGAGAATCTAGATCTGGCGTGGATTTGTATGAGTTGTCCTTGAAGTGTACTGAATCATATCTTGGTATTTCAAACAAACACGGGGGATTATGTGCCAACAAGATGGAAAATCGCAAACTTCCTATAGATACACGTTCGTTATACCACATTGTAGGTAAAGTCGTCCTATTTCATTTTATTTGTTGGGCTCTGACATTCCATTTTATTACTAAGGTATGTAATTCAAACGGGGGCGACTCATCCCGACTTTTGCGGTCAGAGCGCTTTCACAAATCATGCGCCGTTTTCCGACTAATTGCATTTCGCGAGAAACAATCGATTAAAATATGGTGTGCACCCACAGGTGTGTTATGTAAGGATGTTGTTAACACCACTTGTAAATTCCCGCCGAGTAAAATTCTAACGTTGATTGGCTGTCATGCAATATAACGTGTAATACTTGCTCGTTAATACTGACCTCACATATAGACAATAGTTTCCCGCTAAAACGTAAAATCACAGGTGATGGATTGGGGATTCATTTTTGCTCTTTATTTTGATTGGTTCTCAGTACCTATTCAAATACTAGTACTTGTAAATCCGTCTTACTACAGCTCAAAAAGTTCAAAATGGCTACACATCTATCTGTAATGTCTGTCTATGAATTGCTGAGGCTCGATGGAAGATGCGACTTGTAAAGAAAGAGGAAGCCCAAAGTTGTGCCTACCTGTTTGGTTGGGATAACTGACATCATGCTAGGATAGATTTTATTTGCTTCGTTTTTGACATCATGCTATTTTTTCTCTTGTACGGATTGTGTTGGGTTGGGTTGGGTTGGGTTATGTGGGCAATGGACAACTGTTTGGCCAATTCCATTGTCTAGGAGAAGCAAAAATTATAGGCTCGATTAGTTGAAAAAAGTTGGAAAATTTGGGACAAAAATAACATGACTTCATAGTTACGTGAACGAAATTAATGAAAGCGTTCTATTTTGCCACTACCAGTTCAAAAAGAAGCTAAAATAAATTGAATGGCCGGCACTTTCTATCTTGCACTTCGCACATTTAGTCACCAATAACTTTAATTAATTCACTAATATTTAAATTTCTCCTCATTAATGCATGTGAAATTGTCTTTTTGAAATGGTATTGTATCATAGATCTCAGTCTCTCATTATATATGTTCGCAAAGAAAAATTAAAAACCAACCAGGTGGGCACAATAATGGAGCTGGACAAGAAGACCAGAGACAGTTGGATGTGATTATCAACCTCAAGGCAGACGTAAGTAATAATTGTCTTATAAAGTGATTTTACCAGTGTTATTGGAACATTAGAAGTTAGAGACTTTCAAGTCTGTGGTATGTAACAGAACAAGATATTACGATACAACCGCTACAGACCCCCCTTATTTAACGCTCCCCTCAAAAATCTGTTTCGGATCAGTGAGCACATTTTGTTGTTGTTTGATATGTCATCCCCTAACCTTTAATCTAGCTAGCACTATAATCATAAAAATGGAGGAGTGCAATAATGTGGAAAGTAGTGAGGTAACTACTTGTTTAATATTATAATAAGTCATACATGGAAGTTCAAAGTTGAGGTTTGTGTAATTTAAATATATCAAGAAATGGTTGGAATGTGCAGAGATACAACTAAAAGAATAGCCTGGACTGCCATTTTTTGAGACTTGTGAATCAGCGTGTTCATTTTAAGCTGGCCACCGACCAGTTTGCCCGGCTTTTCAGTCAATTGGGTCGGCTATTCAGCAGCTAAAAATTTACAAATTACATGCAAAATTGGATTTGTACTTTGATAATTTCAAATTGCTAAGAAAAGCCCTAAAAATGAACTCTCTATTTCCGTTAGTAACGAAATATAGATGATCTAATCGATCGTACTCAAATGTCAAGTTATCGTACTCGGAATATCGGTTTTTGCTTTGCCGAGTTGACGTTCGGGTGGGGGGGATCTACTCAATCGAGCACAAATGTCAATCGAACATTACCGAACGTGAGAAATGGAACGGAGCTCGGCGGCATTGGCTTCCGATTGTTTCCGAAACTTACCTAAAATTCGAAGATCGGCATTCAAAATGACGTCGTCCAAGAAACATAAAGTACATCTCGTAAATACCCTCGGAAATTTTGGTTTTCCAAAGTGTGGTCGAACTAAGTTTGGTAGGTTGAGTTGCAACACTGTTCAGAGTGTAGGAATTTTCATTTAATTGTATAATTTGAATAACAAATCGCACAAATGACAGGATTTCTGATCGTGATCATGATATATGACATTGACAGATAATATACTTTGACAGATCGTAACATATTGGCTGTTCAACTAAGTTCTAGTTCAGTGTCACACGAAGGCGATCATTTGAGCACATGTGATTTAAGTGATGTCTCTGATGCTTATTTTCGTAATTAATCCTGTCAGAGTTTACAAATAGATGACAAACGTGTTTTGGAATGTTGATGATGCTGATAAAATATAGTCCATTTCCTCTAAACTTATTTACATACTACATGTACAAAGGCGTATATGTACGTGAGCTTTGAATTTTAATTTACATTATTTTAATGGTTTAACTGATTATGTAGTTATAATCATTTCTGTGAGTAAATCTTTTGTTGACAACTTCGATAAATTTATGGATCAACAGATCTTGAATGTGAAAATCTTAAACTGTTTTTGGCAACGTTTCATTTTTCTTGTTAAGTTCATACATTGAAAATAATGTTAAGTTTTAAAGTAATAATAATAAGGTTACCTTTTGAAATCTCGTTTTGAAGCAACTATATGTATCACTACTATATAAAATGGAGTGAGCAGTTCTATTGTCTAAAGTTTGAAAGTGTGTACTTTTATTTTTGAAATTCTAAACCAACATTGTTTAACTAAATGCAGACAACAATGAATGGTTATGCACTACTCGTTTTAAAAATCCATAGCTATTTCCAAAATAATTGAGATGTACAACAGTGTAGATAGAACATATGTTCACGTTTGGGAGAATGATCAGTGAAATTTCCCTGTAGGGTGATTAAAGGTACGTAACATCCTCTTTCAGAACATATTTGTAGATAAAGAAGAGACCAATAATCTGAGACTAGTACATGTACAGTACAAGTAGTTAGTCAGTTACCAGTCAGTCACTTCCATCAAAACAATAAAAAACCGCTTCACAATAAAATTATTTAAAAATACAACGATAAAACTAAGACCAGCTCGAAAACAATGGTATAAAAGTAAGGCCAGCTTATAACGCCAGCTTATAAAAGCAAGGCCAGCTCGAATACAATGATTAAAATATGACCAGCTCGAATACAGTGATACAATGACGAGAAATGTTGTAGTACAACTGAAGCAGTCAGTCAGTCAGTCAGTCAGTCAGTCACCTGTAAGTCAGCCATTAAGCTGTACGTGTACATTACAAGGATTCAGTCAGTCACCAGTCAGTCATTCATTCATTAAGTCAGGCAGTCAGAAATATTGCAGTACAACTGAAGAAGTCAGTCAGCCACCAAGTAGTACATGTACATTACAAAGAGTCTGTCAGTCACTAGTCAGTCAGTCAGTCAGTCAGAAATGTTGTAGTACAACTGAAGCAGTCAGTCAGCCAGTCAGTTACCTGTCAGTCAGCCATTAAGCTGTACGTGTACATTACAAGGAGTCAGTCAGTCACCAGTCAGTCAGTCAGTCAGAAATGTTGCAGTACAATTGAAGAAGTCAGTCAGCCACCAAGTAGTACATGTACATTACAAGGAGTCTGTCAGTCACAAGAAAGTCAGTCAGTCAGTCAGTCAGAAATGTTGTAGTTCAACTGAAGCAGTCAGTCAGTCACCTGTCAGTCAGCCATCAAAGTAGTACATGTACGTTACAAGGAGTCTGTCAGTCACTAGTCAGTCAGTCAGAAATGTTGTAGTACAACTGAAGCAGTCAGTCAGTCACCTGTCAGTCCGCCATCAAAGTAGTACATGTACATGTACATTACAAGGAGTCTGTCAGTCACCAGTCAGTCAGTCAGTCAGTCAGCCACCAAGTAGTACATGTACATTACAAGGAGTCTGTCAGTCCCTAGTCGATCAGTCAGAAATGTTGTAGTACAACTGAAGCAGTCAGTCAGCCAGTCAGTTACCTTTCAGTCAGCCATTAAGCTGTACGTGTATATTACAATGAGTCAGTCAGTCACCAGTCAGTCAGTCAGTCAGTCAGAAATGTTGCAGTACAATTGAAGAAGTCAGTCAGCCACCAAGTAGTACATGTACATTACAAGGAGTCTGTCAGTCAAAAGAAAGTCAGTCAGTCAGTCAGTCAGTCAGTCAGTCAGAAATGTTGTAGTTCAACTGAAGCAGTCAGTCAGTCACCTGTCAGTCAGCCATCAAAGTAGTACATGTACGTTACAAGGAGTCTGTCAGTCACTAGTCAGTCAGTCAGAAATGTTGTAGTACAACTGAAGCAGTCAGTCAGTCACCTGTCAGTCCGCCATCAAAGTAGTACATGTACATGTACATTACAAGGAGTCTGTCAGTCACCAGTCAGTCAGTCAGTCAGTCAGCCACCAAGTAGTACATGTACATTACAAGGAGTCTGTCAGTCCCTAGTCGATCAGTCAGAAATGTTGTAGTACAACTGAAGCAGTCAGTCAGCCAGTCAGTTACCTTTCAGTCAGCCATTAAGCTGTACGTGTATATTACAATGAGTCAGTCAGTCACCAGTCAGTCAGTCAGTCAGTCAGAAATGTTGCAGTACAATTGAAGAAGTCAGTCAGCCACCAAGTAGTACATGTACATTACAAGGAGTCTGTCAGTCAAAAGAAAGTCAGTCAGTCAGTCAGTCAGTCAGTCAGTCAGAAATGTTGTAGTTCAACTGAAGCAGTCAGTCAGTCACCTGTCAGTCAGCCATCAAAGTAGTACATGTACGTTACAAGGAGTCTGTCAGTCACTAGTCAGTCAGTCAGTCAGAAATGTTGTAGTACAACTGAAGCAGTCAGTCAGTCAGTCAGTCAGTCACCTGTCAGTCAGCCATTAAGCAATATGTGTACATTACAAGGAGTCTGTCAGTCACTAGTCAGTCAGTCAAAAATGTTGTAGTACAACTGAAATAGTCAGTCAGTCACCTGTCAGTCAGCCATCAAGTAGTACATGTACATTACAAGGAGTCTGTCAGTCACTAGTCAGTCAGTCAGTCAGTCATTTATTAAGTCAGGCAGTCAGAAATGTTGCAGTACAACTGAAGAAGTCAGTCAGCCACCAAGTAGTACATGTACATTACAAGGAGTCTGTCAGTCACAAGTCAGTCAGTCAGAAATGTTGTAGTTCAACTGAAGCAGTCAGTCAGTCACCTGTCAGTCCGCCATCAAAGTAGTACATGTACATGTACATTACAAGGAGTCTGTCAGTCACCAGTCAGTCAGTCAGTCAGTCAGTCAGTCAGCCACCAAGTAGTACATGTACATTACAAGGAGTCTGTCAGTCCCTAGTCGATCAGTCAGAAATGTTGTAGTACAACTGAAGCAGTCAGTCAGCCAGTCAGTTACCTATCAGTCAGCCATTAAGCTGTACGTGTACATTACAAGGAGTCAGTCAGTCACCAGTCAGTCAGTCAGTCAGAAATGTTGCAGTACAACTGAAGCAGTCAGTCAGCCACCAAGTAGTACATGTACATTACAAGGAGTCTGTCAGTCACAAGTCAGTCAGTCAGAAATGTTGTAGTACAACTGAAATAGTCAGTCAGTCACCTGTCAGTCAGCCATCAAGTAGTACATGTACATTACAAGGAGTCTGTCAGTCACTAGTCAGTCAGTCAGTCAGTCATTTATTAAGTCAGGCAGTCAGAAATGTTGCAGTACAACTGAAGAAGTCAGTCAGCCACCAAGTAGTACATGTACATTACAAGGAGTCTGTCAGTCACAAGAAAGTCAGTCAATCAGTCAGTCAGTCAGTCAGAAATGTTGTAGTTCAACTGAAGCAGTCAGTCAGTCACCTGTCAGTCAGCCATCAAAGTAGTACATGTACATTACAAGGAGTCTGTCAGTCACTAGTCAGTCAGTCAGAAATGTTGTAGTACAACTGAAGCAGTCAGTCAGTCAGTCAGTCAGTCAGTCAGTCACCTGTCAGTCAGCCATTAAGCAATATGTGTACATTACAAGGAGTCTGTCAGTCACTAGTCAGTCAGTCAAAAATGTTGTAGTACAACTGAAATAGTCAGTCAGTCACCTGTCAGTCAGCCATCAAGTAGTACATGTACATTACAAGGAGTCTGTCAGTCACTAGTCAGTCAGTCAGTCAGTCAGTAGGTGGTAGTACAACTGAAGAAGTCAGTCAGCCACCAAGTAGTACATGTACATTACAAGGAGTCTGTCAGTCCCTAGACGATCAGTCAGAAATGTTGTAGTACAACTGAAGCAGTCAGTCACCTGTCAGTCACCCAGCCATAGAGTAGGACATGTAAATTACAAGGAGTCTGTCAGTCACTAGTCAGTCAGTCAGTCAGAAATGTTGTAGTACAACTGAAGCAGTCAGTCAGTCAGTCAGTCAGTCAGTCACTCACCTGTCAGTCAGCCATCAAGCAGTACATGTACATTACAAGGAATCTGTCAGTCACGAGTCAGTCAGTCAGAAATATTGTAGTACAACTGAAGCAGACAGTCAGTCACCTGTCAATCAGCCATTAATTTAGTAGATGTACATTACAAGGAGTCTGTCAGTCACAAGTCAGTCAGTGTCAGCCAGTCAGAAATGTTGTAGTACAACTGAAGCAGTCAGTCAGTCAGTCACCTGTCAGTCAGTCACCTGTCAGTCAGCCATTAAGCAGTATGTGTACATTAAAGAAGTCTGTTAGTCACTAGTCAGTCAGTCAAAAAGTCAGTCACTAGTCAGTTAGTCAGAAATGTTGTAGTACAACTGAAGCAGTCAGTCAGTCAGTCACCTGTCAGTCAGCCATTAAGCAGTATGTGTACATTACAAGGAGTCTGTCAGTCACTAGTCAGTCAGTTAAAAATGTTGTAGTACAACTGAAATAGTCAGTCTGTCACCTGTCAGTCAGCCATCAAGTAGTACATGTACATTTCAAGGAATCTGTCAGTCACTAGTCAGTCAGTCAGTCAGTCAGTCAGTCAGTCAGTCAGTCAGAAATGTTGTAGTACAAGTGAAGCTGTCAGTCAGCCATCAAGTAGTACATGTACATTACATGGAGTCTGTCAGTCACTAGTCAGTCAGTTAGAAATGTTGTAGTACAACTGAAGCAGTCAGTCATTCAGTCACCTGTCAGTCAGCCATCAAGTAGTACATGTACATTACAAGGAGTCTGTAAGTCACTAGTCAGTCAGTCAGTCAGAATGTTGTAGTACAACTGAAGCAGACAGTCAGTCAATTGTCAGTCAGCCATCAAATTAGTAGATGACAGATGTACATTACAAGGAGGATGTCAGTCACTAGTCAGTCACTAGTCAGTCAATGTCAGTCAGTCAGAAATGTTGTAGTACAACAGAAGCAGTCAGTCAGTCAGTCAGTCAGTCACCTGTCAGTCAGCCAGTCACCTGTCAGTCAGCCATTAAGCAGTATGTGTACATTACAAGGAGTCAGTCAGTCACCAGTCAGTCTGTCAGTCAGTCAGTCAGTCAGTCAGTCAGTCAGACATGTTGTAATACAACTGAAACAGTCAATCACCTGTCAGTAAGCCATCAAGTAGTATGTGTACATCAAGTAGTACGTGCACAAGTTATCTATAAGGGTCTTTTGTCAGTACTAAGCATATGACAAGTAGTGACAACCTTATGTCACAAGTAGATTGTAGCTGAATGAATTAATATTCTGAAGATAAGCATAATTTTATTATAAGTAGTAATATTTTGTCAAAAAGGTCAATGTGAGTAGTGGCAACTTTAAGAGAAGATATTAAAATCCAAATGACTGTTATTATATTCCATCAATAAGTTTATACTGTATTGTTTGTTTCATTCATTTCAGGATGGAACTCCAAGGCCACGGAAGACGGCACGAAAACAGATAGCAGATAAACATCAGACAGCCAATCAAGAAGCGGAAGAAGTAAGTGAAGATTTTGGAATTGTAGAATTACTGAGAATGGTCATTAAATTTTGTTGCCTAATATTTCTTCCAATCTGCATTGGAAAGTATCAGTTATCTAAAAGTTCTTTTGTCAGTACTAAGCACACGACAAGTAATGACAACCTTATGTCGCAAGTAGATTGTAGCAGAATGAATACATATTTTGAAGATGAACAGAATTGCATTATCCGTGGTAATATCTTTTCAAAAAGGTTAAATTGAGTAGTGGCAACTTTAAGAGTAAATATTAGAATCTAAATAACTGTTATTTCATTCCATCAATAAGTTTATACTGTATTGTTTGATTTATTCCTTTCAGGATGGAACTCAAGGTCACGGAAGATGACACGAACACAGATGGCAGATGAACACCAGACAGCCAATCAAGAAGTGGAAGAAGTAAGTGAAGATTTTGGAATTGTATAATTACTGAGAATGGTCATTAAATTTTGTTGCCCAATATTTCTTCCCATCTGCAATGGAAAGTATAAGTAATCAAAAAGTTCTTTTGTCAGTACTAAGCACACGACAAGTAATGACAACCTTATGTCACAAGTAAATTGTAGCAGAATGAAGAAATATTTTGGAGATGAACAGAATTGTATTATCCGTGGTAATATCTTTTCAAAAAGGTTAAATTGAGTAGTGGCAACTTTAAGAGTAAATATTACAATCTAAATAACTGTTATTTCATTCCATCAATAAGTTTATACAGTATTGTTTGATTCATTCCTTTCAGAATGGAACTCAAGGTCACGGAAGATGACACGAACACAGATGGCAGATGAACACCAGACAGCCAATCAAGAAGTGGAAGAAGTAAGTGAAGATTTTGGAATTGTATAATTACTGAGAATGGTCGTTAAATTTTGTTGCCCAATATTTCTTCCCATCTGCAATGGAAAGTATAAGTTATCTAAAAGTTCTTTTGTCAGTACTAAGCACACGACAAGTAATGACAACCTTATGTCACAAGTAGATTGTAGCAGAATGAAGACATATTTTGGAGATGAACAGAATTGTATTATCCATGGTAATATCTTTTCAAAAAGGTTAAATTGAGTAGTGGCAACTTTAAGAGTAAATATTAGAATACTGTTATTTCATTCCATCAATAAGTTTATACTGTATTGTTTGATTCATTCCTTTCAGGATGGAACTCAAGGTCACGGAAGATGTCACGTACACAGATGGCAGATGAACACCAGACAGCCAATCAAGAAGTGGAAGAAGTAAGTGAAGATTTTGGAATTGTATAATTACTGAGAATGGTCATTAAATTTTGTTGCCCAGTATTTCTTCCCATCTGCAATGGAAAGTATAAGTTATCAAAAAGTTCTTTTGTCAGTACTAAGCACAAGACAAGTAATGACAACCTTATGTCACAAGTAGATTGTAGCAGAATAAAGAAATATTTTGGAGATGAACAGAATTATATTATCCGTGGTAATATCTTTTCAAAAAGGTTAAATTGAGTAGTGGCAACTTTAAGAGTAAGTATTAGAATCTAAATAACTGTTATTTCATTCCATCAATAAGTTCATACTGTATTGTTTGATTCATTTCTTTCAGGATGGAACTCAAGGTCACGGAAGATGACACGAACACAGATGGCAGATGAACACCAGACAGTCAATCAAGAAGTGGAAGAAGTAAGTGAAGATTTTGGAATTGAATAATTACTGAGAATGGTCGTTAAATTTTGTTGCCCAATATTTATTCCCATATGTAATGGAAAGTATAAGTTATCAAAAAGTTCTTTTGTCAGTACTAAGCACACGACAAGTAATGACAACCTTATGTCACAAGTAGATTGTAGCAGAATGAAGACATATTTTGGAAATGAACAGAATTGTATTATCCATGGTAATATCTTTTCAAAAAGGTTAAATTGAGTAGTGGCAACTTTAAGAGTAAATATTAGAATACTGTTATTTCATTCCATCAATAAGTTTATACTGTATTGTTTGATTCATTCCTTTCAGGATGGAACTCAAGGTCACGGAAGATGACACGAAAACAGATGGCAGATGAACACCAGACAGTCAATCAAGAAGTGGAAGAAGTAAGTGAAGATTTTGGAATTCTATAATTACTGAGAATGGTCATTAAATTTTGTTGCCCAGTATTTCTTCCCATCTGTAATGGAAAGTATAAGTTATGTAAAAGTTCTTTTGTAAGTACTAAGCACACGACAAATAATGACAACCTTATGTCACAAGTAGATTGTAGCAGAATAAAGAAATATTTTGGAGATGAACAGAATTATATTATCCGTGGTAATATCTTTTCAAAAAGGTTAAATTGAGTAGTGGCAACTTTAAGAGTAAGTATTAGAATCTAAATAACTGTTATTTCATTCCATCAATAAGTTTATACTGTATTGTTTGATTCATTCCTTTCAGGATGGAACTCAAGGTCACGGAAGATGACACGAACACAGATGGCAGATGAACACCAGACAGCCAATCAAGAAGTGGAAGAAGTAAGTGAAGATTTTGGAATTGTATAATTACTGAGAATGGTCATTAAATTTTGTTGCCCAGTATTTCTTCCCATCTGCAATGGAAAGTATAAGTTATCAAAAAGTTCTTTTGTCAGTACTAAGCACAAGACAAGTAATGACAACCTTATGTCACAAGTAGATTGTAGCAGAATAAAGAAATATTTTGGAGATGAAAAGAATTATATTATCCGTGGTAATATCTTTTCAAAAAGGTTAAATTGAGTAGTGGCAACTTTAAGAGTAAGTATTAGAATCTAAATAACTGTTATTTCATTCCATCAATAAGTTCATACTGTATTGTTTGATTCATTTCTTGCAGGATGGAACTCAAGGTCACGGAAGATGACACGAACACAGATGGCAGATGAACACCAGACAGTCAATCAAGAAGTGGAAGAAGTAAGTGAAGATTTTGGAATTGAATAATTACTGAGAATGGTCGTTAAATTTTGTTGCCCAATATTTATTCCCATCTGCAATGGAAAGTATAAGTTATCTAAAAGTTCTTTTGTCAGTGCTAAGCACACGACAAGTAATGACAACCTTATGTCACAAGTAGATTGTAGCAGAATGAAGACATATTTTGGAGATGAACAGAATTGTATTATCCATGGTAATATCTTTTCAAAAAGGTTAAATTGAGTAGTGGCAACTTTAAGAGTAAATATTAGAATACTGTTATTTCATTCCATCAATAAGTTTATACTGTATTGTTTGATTCATTCCTTTCAGGATGGAACTCAAGGTCACGGAAGATGACACGAACACAGATGGCAGATGAACACCAGACAGTCAATCAAGAAGTGGAAGAAGTAAGTGACGATTTTGGAATTCTATAATTACTGAGAATGGTCATTAAATTTTGTTGCCCAATATTTCTTCCCATCTGCAATGGAAAGTATAAGTAATCAAAAAGTTCTTTTGTCAGTACTAAGCACACGACAAGTAATGACAACCTTATGTCAGTAGTAGATTGTAGCAGAATGAAGAAATATTGGAGATGAACAGAATTGTATTATCCGTGGTAATATCTTTTCAAAGAGGTTAAATTGAGTAGTGGCAACTTTAAGAGTAAATATTAGAATCTAAAGAAACTGTTATTTCATTCCATCAATAAGTTTATACTGTATTGTTTGATTTATTCCTTTCAGGATGGAACTCAAGGTCACGGAAGATGACACTAACACATATGGCAGATGAACACCAGACAGCCAATCAAGAAGTGGAAGAAGTAAGTGAAGATTTTGGAATTGTATAATTACTGAGAATGGTCATTAAATTTTGTTGCCCAGTATTTCTTCCCATCTGCAATGGAAAGTATAAGTTATCAAAAAGTTCTTTTGTCAGTACTAAGCACAAGACAAGTAATGACAACCTTATGTCACAAGTAGATTGTAGCAGAATAAAGAAATATTTTGGAGATGAACAGAATTATATTATCCGTGGTAATATCTTTTCAAAAAGGTTAAATTGAGTAGTGGCAACTTTAAGAGTAAGTATTAGAATCTAAATAACTGTTATTTCATTCCATCAATAAGTTCATACTGTATTGTTTGATTCATTTCTTGCAGGATGGAACTCAAGGTCACGGAAGATGACACGAACACAGATGGCAGATGAACACCAGACAGTCAATCAAGAAGTGGAAGAAGTAAGTGAAGATTTTGGAATTCAATAATTACTGAGAATGGTCGTTAAATTTTGTTGCCCAATATTTATTCCCATCTGCAATGGAAAGTATAAGTTATCTAAAAGTTCTTTTGTCAGTGCTAAGCACACGACAAGTAATGACAACCTTATGTCACAAGTAGATTGTAGCAGAATGAAGACATATTTTGGAGATGAACAGAATTGTATTATCCATGGTAATATCTTTTCAAAAAGGTTAAATTGAGTAGTGGCAACTTTAAGAGTAAATATTAGAATACTGTTATTTCATTCCATCAATAAGTTTATACTGTATTGTTTGATTCATTCCTTTCAGGATGGAACTCAAGGTCACGGAAGATGACACGAACACAGATGGCAGATGAACACCAGACAGTCAATCAAGAAGTGGAAGAAGTAAGTGAAGATTTTGGAATTCTATAATTACTGAGAATGGTCATTAAATTTTTTTGCCCAGTATTTCTTCCCATCTGTAATGGAAAGTATAAGTTATGTAAAAGTTCTTTTGTCAGTACTAAGCACACGACAAGTAATGACAACCTTATGTCACAAGTAGATTGTAGCAGAATGAAGACATATTTTGGAGATGAACAGAATTGTATTATCCATGGTAATATCTTTTCAAAAAGGTTAAATTGAGTAGTGGCAACTTTAAGAGTAAATATTAGAATACTGTTATTTCATTCCATCAATAAGTTTATACTGTATTGTTTGATTCATTCCTTTCAGGATGGAACTCAAGGTCACGGAAGATGACACGTACACAGATGGCAGATGAACACCAGACAGCCAATCAAGAAGTGGAAGAAGTAAGTGAAGATTTTGGAATTGTATAATTACTGAGAATGGTCATTGAATTTTGTTGCCCAGTATTTCTTCCCATCTGCAATGGAAAGTATAAGTTATCAAAAAGTTCTTTTGTCAGTACTAAGCACACGACAAGTAATGACAACCTTATGTCACAAGTAGATTGTAGCAGAATAAAGAAATATTTTGGAGATGAACAGAATTATATTATCCGTGGTAATATCTTTTCAAAAAGGTTAAATTGAGTAGTGGCAACTTTAAGAGTAAGTATTAGAATCTAAATAACTGTTATTTCATTCCATCAATAAGTTCATACTGTATTGTTTGATTCATTTCTTTCAGGATGGAACTCAAGGTCACGGAAGATGACACGAACACAGATGGCAGATGAACACCAGACAGCCAATCAAGAAGTGGAAGAAGTAAGTGAAGATTTTGGAATTGTATAATTACTGAGAATGTTCGTTAAATTTTGTTGCCCAATATTTCTTCCCATCTGCAATGGAAAGTATAAGTTATCAAAAGGTTCTTTTGTAAGTACTAAGCACACGACAAGTAATGACAACCTTATGTCAGTAGTAGATTGTAGCAGAATGAAGGAATATTGGAGATGAACAGAATTATATTATCCGTGGTAATATCTTTTCAAAAAAGGTTAAATTGAGTAGTGGCAACTTTAAGAGTAAATATTAGATTCTAAATAACTGTTATTTCATTCTATCAATAAGTTTATACTGTATTGTTTGATTCATTCCTTTCAGGATGGAACTCAAGGTCACGGAAGATGACACGAACACAGATGGCAGATGAACACCAGACAGCCAATCAAGAAGTGGAAGAAGTAAGTGAAGATTTTGTAATTGTATAATTACTGAGAATGTTCGTTAAATTTTGTTGCCCAATATTTCTTCCCATCTGCAATGGAAAGTATAAGTTATCAAAAGGTTCTTTTGTAAGTACTAAGCACACGACAAGTAATGACAACCTTATGTCACAAGTAGATTGTAGCAGAATGAAGAAATATTTTGAAGATGAACAGAATTGTATTATCCGTGGTAATATCTTTTCAAAAAGGTTAAATTGAGTAGTGGCAACTTTAAGAGTAAATATTAGAATCTAAATAACTGTTATTTCATTCCATCAATAAGTTTATACTGTATTGTTTGATTCATTCCTTTCAGGATGGAACTCAAGGTCACGGAATATGACACGAACACAGATGGCAGATGAACACCAGACAGCCAACCAAGAAGTGGAAGAAGTAAGTGAAGATTTTGTAATTGTATAATTACTGAGAATGGTCATTAAATTTTGTTGCCCAATATTTATTCCCATCTGCAATGGAAAGTATAAGTTATCAAAAAGTTCTTTTGTCAGTACTAAGCACACGGCAAGTAATGACAACCTTATGTCACAAGTAGATTGTAGCAGAATAAAGAAATATTTTGGAGATGAACAGAATTATATTATCCGTGGTAATATCTTTTCAAAAAGGTTAAATTGAGTAGTGGCAACTTTAAGAGTAAATATCAGAATCTAAATAACTGTTATTTCATTCCATTAATAAGTTTATACTGTATTGTTTGATTCATTCCTTTCAGGATGGAACTCAAGGTCACGGAAGATGACACGAACACAGATGGCAGATGAACACCAGACAGCAAATCAAGAAGTGGAAGAAGTAAATGATGATTTTGGAATTGTATTATTACTGAGAATGGTCGTTAAATTTTGTTGCCCAATATTTCTTCCCATCTGCAATGGAAAGTATAAGTTATCAAAAAGTTCTTTTGTCAGTACTAAGCACACGACAAGTAATGACAACCTTATGTCACAAGTAGATTGTAGCAGAATAAAGAAATATTTTGGAGATGAACAGAATTATATTATCCGTGGTAATATCTTTTCAAAAAGGTTAAATTGAGTAGTGGCAACTTTAAGAGTAAATATTAGAATCTAAATAACTGTTATTTCATTCCATCAATAAGTTTATACTGTATTGTTTGATTCATTCCTTTCAGGATGGAACTCAAGGTCACGGAAGATGACACGAACGCAGATGGCAGATGAACACCAGACAGCCAATCGAGAAGTGGAAGAAGTAAGTGAAGATTTTGGAATTGTATAATTACTGAGAATGGTGGTTAAATTTTGTTGCCCAATATTTCTTCCCATCTGCAATGGAAAGTATAAGTTATCAAAAAGTTCTTTTGTCAGTACTAAGCACACAACAAGTAATGACAACATTATGTCGCAAGTAGATTGTAGCAGAATGAAGAAATATTTTGGAGATGAACAGAATTATATTATCCGTGGTAATATCTTTTCAAAAAGGTTAAATTGAGTAGTGGCAACTTTAAGAGTAAATATTAGAATCTAAATAACTGTTATTTCATTCCATCAATAAGTTTACACTGTATTGTTTGATCTATTCCTTTCAGGATGGAACTCAAGGTCACGGAAGATGACGAACACAGATGGCAGATGAACACCAGACAGCCAACCAAGAAGTGGAAGAAGTAAGTGAAGATTTTGGAATTGTATAATTACTGAGAATGGTCGTTAAATTTTGTTGCCCAATATTTCTTCCCATCTGCAATGGAAAGTATAAGTTATCAAAAAGTTCTTTTGTCAGTACTAAGCACACGACAAGTAATGACAACCTTATGTCACAAGTAGATTTTAGCAGAATGAAGAAATATTTTGGAGATGAACAGAATTGTATTATCCGTGGTAATATCTTTTCAAAAAGGTTAAATTGAGTAGTGGCAACTTTAAGAGTAAATATTAGAATCTAAATAACTGTTATTTCATTCCATCAGTAAGTTTATACTGTATTGTTTGATTCATTCCTTTCAGGATGGAACTCAAGGTCACGGAAGATGACACGAACACAGATGGCAGATGAACACCAGACAGCCAATCAAGAAGTGGAAGAAGTAAGTGAAGATTTTGGAATTGTATAATTACTGAGAATGGTCTTTAAATTTTGTTGCCCAATATTTCTTCCCATCTGCAATGGAAAGTATAAGTTATCAAAAAGTTCTTTTGTCAGTACTAAGCACGCGACAAGTAATGACAACCTTATGTCACAAGTAGATTGTAGCAGAATAAAGAAATATTTTGGAGATGAACAGAATTATATTATCCGTGGTAATATCTTTTCAAAAAGGTTAAATTGAGTAGTGGCAACTTTAAGAGTAAATATTAGAATCTAAATAACTGTTATTTCATTCCATCAATAAGTTTATACTGTATTGTTTGATTCATTCCTTTCAGGATGGAACTCAAGGTCACGGAAGATGACACGAACGCAGATGGCAGATGAACACCAGACAGCCAATCAAGAAGTGGAAGAAGTAAGTGAAGATTTTGGAATTGTATAATTACTGAGAATGGTCGTTAAATTTTGTTGCCCAATATTTCTTCCCATCTGCAATGGAAAGTATAAGTTATCAAAAGGTTCTTTTGTCAGTACTAAGCACCCGACAAGTAATGACAACTTCATGTCACAGGTAGATTGTAGCAGAATGAAGAAGTATTTTGGAGATGAACAGAATTGTATTATCCGTGGTAATATCTTTTCAAAAAGGTTAAATTGAGTAGTGGCAACTTTAAGAGTAAATATTAGAATCTAAATAACTGTTATTTCATTCCATCAATAAGTTTATACTGTATTGTTTGATTCATTCCTTTCAGGATGGAACTCAAGGTCACGGAAGATGACACGAACACAGATGGCAGATGAACCCCAGACAGCCAATCAAGAAGTGGAAGAAGTAAGTGAAGATTTTGGAATTGTATAATTACTGAGAATGGTGGTTAAATTTTGTTGCCCAATATTTCTTCCCATCTGCAATGGAAAGTATAAGTTATCAAAAAGTTCTTTTGTCAGTACTAAGCACACAACAAGTAATGACAACATTATGTCACAAGTAGATTGTAGCAGAATGAAGAAATATTTTGGAGATGAACAGAATTATATTATCCGTGGTAATATCTTTTCAAAAAGGTTAAATTGAGTAGTGGAAACTTTAAGAGTAAATATTAGAATACTGTTATTTCATTCCATCAATAAGTTTATACTGTATTGTTTGATTCATTCCTTTCAGGATGGAACTCAAGGTCACAGAAGATGACACGAACACAGATGGCACATGAACACCAGACAGCCAATCAAGAAGTGGAAGAAGTAAGTGAAGATTTTGGAATTGTATAATTACTGAGAATGGTCATTAAATTTTGTTGCCCAGTATTTCTTCCCATCTGCAATGGAAATTGTAAGTTATCAAATAGTTCTTTTGTCAGTACTAAGCACACGACAAGTAATGACAACCTTATGTCACAAGTAGATTGTAGCAGAATAAAGAAATATTTTGGAGATGAACAGAATTATATTATCCGTGGTAATATCTTTTCAAAAAGGTTAAATTGAGTAGTGGCAACTTTAAGAGTAAATATTAGAATCTAAATAACTGTTATTTCATTCCATCAATAAGTTTATACTGTATTGTTTGATTCATTCCTTTCAGGATGGAACTCAAGGTCACGGAAGATGACACGAACGCAGATGGCAGATGAACACCAGACAGCCAATCAAGAAGTGGAAGAAGTAAGTGAAGATTTTGGAATTGTATAATTACTGAGAATGGTGGTTAAATTTTGTTGCCCAATATTTCTTCCCATCTGCAATGGAAAGTATAAGTTATCAAAAAGTTCTTTTGTCAGTACTAAGCACACGACAAGTAATGACAACTTTATGTCACAGGTAGATTGTAGCAGAATGAAGAAGTATTTTGGAGATGAACAGAATTGTATTATCCATGGTAATATCTTTTCAAAAAGGTTAAATTGAGTAGTGGCAACTTTAAGAGTAAATATTAGAATCTAAATAACTGTTATTTCATTCCATCAATAAGTTTATACTGTATTGTTTGATTCATTCCTTTCAGGATGGAACTCAAGGTCACGGAAGATGACACGAACACAGATGGCAGATGAACACCAGACAGCCAATCAAGAAGTGGAAGAAGTAAGTGATGATTTTGGAATTGTATTATTACTGAGAATGGTCGTTAAATTTTGTTGCCCAATATTTCTCCCCATCTGCAATGGAAAGTATAAGTTATCAAAAAGTTCTTTTGTCAGTACTAAGCACACGACAAGTAATGACAACCTTATGTCACAAGTAGAATGTAGCAGAATAAAGAAATATTTTGGAGATGAACAGAATTATATTATCCGTGGTAATATCTTTTCAAAAAGGTTAAATTGAGTAGTGGCAACTTTAAGAGTAAATATTAGAATCTAAATAACTGTTATTTCATTCCATCAATAAGTTTATACTGTATTGTTTGATTCATTCCTTTCAGGATGGAACTCAAGGTCACGGAAGATGACATGAACGCAGATGGCAGATGAACACCAGACAGCCAATCAAGAAGTGGAAGAAGTAAGTGAAGATTTTGGAATTGTATAATTACTGAGAATGGTCGTTAAATTTTGTTGCCCAATATTTCTTCCCATCTGCAATGGAAAGTATAAGTTATCAAAAAGTTCTTTTGTCAGTACTAAGCACACAACAAGTAATGACAACATTATGTCACAAGTAGATTGTAGCAGAATGAAGAAATATTTTGGAGATGAACAGAATTATATTATCCGTGGTAATATCTTTTCAAAAAGGTTAAATTGAGTAGTGGAAACTTTAAGAGTAAATATTAGAATACTGTTATTTCATTCCATCAATAAGTTTATACTGTATTGTTTGATTCATTCCTTTCAGGATGGAACTCAAGGTCACAGAAGATGACACGAACACAGATGGCAGATGAACACCAGACAGCCAATCAAGAAGTGGAAGAAGTAAGTGAAGATTTTGGAATTGTATAATTACTGAGAATGGTCATTAAATTTTGTTGCCCAGTATTTCTTCCCATCTGCAATGGAAATTGTAAGTTATCAAATAGTTCTTTTGTCAGTACTAAGCACACGACAAGTAATGACAACCTTATGTCACAAGTAGATTGTAGCAGAATAAAGAAATATTTTGGAGATGAACAGAATTATATTATCCGTGGTAATATCTTTCAAAAAGGTTAAATTGAGTAGTGGCAACTTTAAGAGTAAATATTAGAATCTAAATAACTGTTATTTCATTCCATCAATAAGTTTATACTGTATTGTTTGATTCATTCCTTTCAGGATGGAACTCAAGGTCACGGAAGATGACACGAACGCAGATGGCAGATGAACACCAGACAGCCAATCAAGAAGTGGAAGAAGTAAGTGAAGATTTTGGAATTGTATAATTACTGAGAATGGTCGTTAAATTTTGTTGCCCAATATTTCTTCCCATCTGCAATGGAAAGTATAAGTTATCAAAAAGTTCTTTTGTCAGTACTAAGCACACGACAAGTAATGACAACTTTATGTCACAGGTAGATTGTAGCAGAATGAAGAAGTATTTTGGAGATGAACAGAATTGTATTATCCATGGTAATATCTTTTCAAAAAGGTTAAATTGAGTAGTGGCAACTTTAAGAGTAAATATTAGAATCTAAATAACTGTTATTTCATTCCATCAATAAGTTTATACTGTATTGTTTGATTCATTCCTTTCAGGATGGAACTCAAGGTCACGGAAGATGACACGAACACAGATGGCAGATGAACACCAGACAGCCAATCAAGAAGTGGAAGAAGTAAGTGATGATTTTGGAATTGTATTATTACTGAGAATGGTCGTTAAATTTTGTTGCCCAATATTTCTCCCCATCTGCAATGGAAAGTATAAGTTATCAAAAAGTTCTTTTGTCAGTACTAAGCACACGACAAGTAATGACAACCTTATGTCACAAGTAGAATGTAGCAGAATAAAGAAATATTTTGGAGATGAACAGAATTATATTATCCGTGGTAATATCTTTTCAAAAAGGTTAAATTGAGTAGTGGCAACTTTAAGAGTAAATATTAGAATCTAAATAACTGTTATTTCATTCCATCAATAAGTTTATACTGTATTGTTTGATTCATTCCTTTCAGGATGGAACTCAAGGTCACGGAAGATGACATGAACGCAGATGGCAGATGAACACCAGACAGCCAATCAAGAAGTGGAAGAAGTAAGTGAAGATTTTGGAATTGTATAATTACTGAGAATGGTCGTTAAATTTTGTTGCCCAATATTTCTTCCCATCTGCAATGGAAAGTATAAGTTATCAAAAAGTTCTTTTGTCAGTACTAAGCACACGACAAGTAATGACAACTTTATGTCACAGGTAGATTGTAGCAGAATGAAGAAGTATTTTGGAGATGAACAGAATTGTATTATCCATGGTAATATCTTTTCAAAAAGGTTAAATTGAGTAGTGGCAACTTTAAGAGTAAATATTAGAATCTAAATAACTGTTATTTCATTCCATCAATAAGTTTATACTGTATTGTTTGATTCATTCCTTTCAGGATGGAACTCAAGGTCACGGAAGATGACACGAACACAGATGGCAGATGAACCCCAGACAGCCAATCAAGAAGTGGAAGAAGTAAGTGAAGATTTTGGAATTGTATAATTACTGAGAATGGTGGTTAAATTTTGTTGCCCAATATTTCTTCCCATCTGCAATGGAAAGTATAAGTTATCAAAAAGTTCTTTTGTCAGTACTAAGCACACAACAAGTAATGACAACATTATGTCACAAGTAGATTGTAGCAGAATGAAGAAATATTTTGGAGATGAACAGAATTATATTATCCGTGGTAATATCTTTTCAAAAAGGTTAAATTGAGTAGTGGAAACTTTAAGAGTAAATATTAGAATACTGTTATTTCATTCCATCAATAAGTTTATACTGTATTGTTTGATTCATTCCTTTCAGGATGGAACTCAAGGTCACGGAAGATGACACGAACACAGATGGCAGATGAACACCAGACAGCCAATCAAGAAGTGGAAGAAGTAAGTGAAGATTTTGGAATTGTATAATTACTGAGAATGGTCATTAAATTTTGTTGCCCAGTATTTCTTCCCATCTGCAATGGAAATTGTAAGTTATCAAAAAGTTCTTTTGTCAGTACTAAGCACACGACAAGTAATGACAACCTTATGTCACAAGTAGATTGTAGCAGAATGAAGGAATATTGGAGATGAACAGAATTATATTATCCGTGGTAATATCTTTTCAAAAAAGGTTAAATTGAGTAGTGGCAACTTTAAGAGTAAATATTAGAATCTAAATAACTGTTATTTCATTCTATCAATAAGTTTATACTGTATTGTTTGATTCATTCCTTTCAGGATGGAACTCAAGGTCACGGAAGATGACACGAACACAGATGGCAGATGAACACCAGACAGCCAATCAAGAAGTGGAAGAAGTAAGTGAAGATTTTGTAATTGTATAATTACTGAGAATGGTCATTGAATTTTGTTGCCCAGTATTTCTTCCCATCTGCAATGGAAAGTATAAGTTATCAAAAATTTCTTTTGTCAGTACTAAGCACACGACAAGTAATGACAACCTTATGTCACAAGTAGATTGTAGCAGAATGAAGAAATATTTTGGAGATGAACAGAATTGTATTATCCGTGGTAATATCTTTTCAAAAAGGTTAAATTGAGTAGTGGCAACTTTAAGAGTAAATATTAGAATACTGTTATTTCATTCCATCAATAAGTTTATACTGTATTGTTTGATTCATTCCTTTCAGGATGGAACTCAAGGTCACGGAAGATGACACGAACACAGATGGCAGATGAACACCAGACAACCAATCAAGAAGTGGAAGAAGTAAGTGAAGATTTTGGAATTGTATAATTACTGAGAATGGTCATTAAATTTTGTTGCCCAATATTTATTCCCATCTGCAATGGAAAGTATAAGTTATCAAAAAGTTCTTTTGTCAGTACTAACCACACGACAAGTAATGACAACCTTATGTCACAAGTAGATTGTAGCAGAATAAAGAAATATTTTGGAGATGAACAGAATTATATTATCCGTGGTAATATCTTTTCAAAAAGGTTAAATTGAGTAGTGACAAATTTAAGAGTAAATATTAGAATCTAAATAACTGTTATTTCATTCCATCAATAAGTTTATACTATATTGTTTGATTCATTCCTTTCAGGATGGAACTCAAGGTCACGGAAGATGACACGAACACAGATGGCAGATGAACACCAGACAGCCAATCAAGAAGTGGAAGAAGTAAGTGAAGATTTTGGAATTGTATAATTACTGAGAATGGTCGTTAAATTTTGTTGCCCAAGATTTCTTCCCACCTGCAATGGAAAGTATAAGTTATCAAAAAGTTCTTTTGTCAGTACTAAGCACACGACAAGTAATGACAACCTTATGTCACAAGTAGATTGTAGCAGAATGAAGACATATTTTGGAGATGAACAGAATTGTATTATCCGTGGTAATATCTTTTCAAAAAGGTTAAATTGAGTAGTGGCAACTTTAAGAGTAAATATTAGAATCTAAATAACTGTTATGTCATTCCATCAATAAGTTTATACTGTATTGTTTGATTCATTCCTTTCAGGATGGAACTCAAGGTCACGGAAGATGACACGAACACAGATGGCAGATGAAAACCAGACAGCCAATCAAGAAGTGGAAGAAGTAAGTGAAGATTTTGGAATTGTATAATTACTGAGAATGGTCGTTAAATTTTGTTGCCCAAGATTTCTTCCCATCTGCAATGGAAAGTATAAGTTATCAAAAAGTTCTTTTGTCAGTACTAAGCACACGACAAGTAATGACAACCTTACGTCACAAGTAGATTGTAGCAGAATTAAGAAATATTGGAGATGAACAGAATTGTATTATCCGTGGTAATATCTTTTCAAAAAGGTTAAATTGAGTAGTGGCAACTTTAAGAGTAAATATTAGAATCTAAATAACTGTTATTTCATTCCATCAATAAGTTTATACTGTATTGTTTGATTCATTCCTTTCAGGATGGAACTCAAGGTCACGGAAGATGACAAGAACACAGATGGCAGATGAACACCAGACAGCCAATCAAGAAGTGGAAGAAGTAAGTGAAGATTTTGGAATTGTATAATTACTGAGAAATGGTCATTACATTTTGTTGCCCAGTATTTCTTCCCATCTGCAATGGAAAGTATAAGTAATCAAAAAGTTCTTTTGTCAGTACTAAGCACACGACAAGTAATGACAACCTTATGTCACAAGTAGATTGTAGCAGAATTAAGAAATATTGGAGATGAACAGAATTGTATTATCCGTGGTAATATCTTTTCAAAAAGGTTAAATTGAGTAGTGGCAACTTTAAGAGTAAATATTAGAATCTAAATAACTGTTATTTCATTCCATCAATAAGTTTATACTGTATTGTTTGATTTATTCCTTTCAGGATGGAACTCAAGCTCACGGAAGATGACACGAACACAGATGGCAGATGAACACCAGACAGCCAATCAAGAAGTGGAAGAAGTAAGTGAAGATTTTGGAATTGTATAATTACTGAGAATGGTCGTTAAATTTTGTTGCCCAATATTTCTTCCCATCTGCAATGGAAAGTATAAGTTATCAAAAAGTTCTTTTGTCAGTACTAAGCACACGACAAGTAATGACAACCTTATGTCACAAGTAGATTTTAGCAGAATGAAGAAATATTTTGGAGATGAACAGAATTGTATTATCCGTGGTAATATCTTTTCAAAAAGGTTAAATTGAGTAGTGGCAACTTTAAGAGTAAATATTAGAATCTAAATAACTGTTATTTCATTCCATCAGTAAGTTTATACTGTATTGTTTGATTCATTCCTTTCAGGATGGAACTCAAGGTCACGGAAGATGACACGAACACAGATGGCAGATGAACACCAGACAGCCAATCAAGAAGTGGAAGAAGTAAGTGAAGATTTTGGAATTGTATAATTACTGAGAATGGTCATTAAATTTTGTTGCCCAATATTTATTCCCATCTGCAATGGAAAGTATAAGTTATCAAAAAGTTCTTTTGTCAGTACTAACCACACGACAAGTAATGACAACCTTATGTCACAAGTAGATTGTAGCAGAATAAAGAAATATTTTGGAGATGAACAGAATTATATTATCCGTGGTAATATCTTTTCAAAAAGGTGAAATTGAGTAGTGACAAATTTAAGAGTAAATATTAGAATCTAAATAACTGTTATTTCATTCCATCAATAAGTTTATACTATATTGTTTGATTCATTCCTTTCAGGATGGAACTCAAGGTCACGGAAGATGACACGAACACAGATGGCAGATGAACACCAGACAGCCAATCAAGAAGTGGAAGAAGTAAGTGAAGATTTTGGAATTGTATAATTACTGAGAATGGTCATTAAATTTTGTTGCCCAATATTTATTCCCATCTGCAATGGAAAGTATAAGTTATCAAAAAGTTCTTTTGTCAGTACTAACCACACGACAAGTAATGACAACCTTATGTCACAAGTAGATTGTAGCAGAATGAAGACATATTTTGGAGATGAACAGAATTGTATTATCCGTGGTAATATCTTTTCAAAAAGGTTAAATTGAGTAGTGGCAACTTTAAGAGTAAATATTAGAATCTAAATAACTGTTATTTCATTCCATCAATAAGTTTATACTGTATTGTTTGATTCATTCCTTTCAGGATGGAACTCAAGGTCACGGAAGATGACACGAACACAGATGGCAGATGAACACCAGACAGCTAATCAAGAAGTGGAAGAAGTAAGTGAAGATTTTGGAATTGTATAATTACTGAGAATGGTCGTTAAATTTTGTTGCCCAATATTTCTTCCCATCTGCAATGGAAAGTATAAGTTATCAAAAAGTTCTTTTGTCAGTACTAAGCACACAACAAGTAATGACAACATTATGTCACAAGTAGATTGTAGCAGAATGAAGAAATATTTTGGAGATGAACAGAATTATGTTATCCGTGGTAATATCTTTTCAAAAAGGTTAAATTGAGTAGTGGAAACTTTAAGAGTAAATATTAGAATACTGTTATTTCATTCCATCAATAAGTTTATACTGTATTGTTTGATTCATTCCTTTCAGGATGGAACTCAAGGTCACGGAAGATGACACGAACACAGATGGCAGATGAACACCAGACAGCCAATCAAGAAGTGGAAGAAGTAAGTGAAGATTTTGGAATTGTATAATTACTGAGAATGGTCATTAAATTTTGTTGCCCAATATTTATTCCCATCTGCAATGGAAAGTATAAGTTATCAAAAAGTTCTTTTGTCAGTACTAACCACACGACAAGTAATGACAACCTTATGTCACAAGTAGATTGTAGCAGAATAAAGAAATATTTTGGAGATGAACAGAATTATATTATCCGTGGTAATATCTTTTCAAAAAGGTGAAATTGAGTAGTGACAAATTTAAGAGTAAATATTAGAATCTAAATAACTGTTATTTCATTCCATCAATAAGTTTATACTATATTGTTTGATTCATTCCTTTCAGGATGGAACTCAAGGTCACGGAAGATGACACGAACACAGATTGCAGATGAACACCAGACAGCCAATCAAGAAGTGGAAGAAGTAAGTGAAGATTTTGGAATTGTATAATTACTGAGAATGGTCGTTAAATTTTGTTGCCCAAGATTTCTTCCCATCTGCAATGGAAAGTATAAGTTATCAAAAAGTTCTTTTGTCAGTACTAAGCACACGACAAGTAATGACAACCTTATGTCACAAGTAGATTGTAGCAGAATGAAGACATATTTTGGAGATGAACAGAATTGTATTATCCGTGGTAATATCTTTTCAAAAAGGTTAAATTGAGTAGTGGCAACTTTAAGAGTAAATATTAGAATCTAAATAACTGTTATTTCATTCCATCAATAAGTTTATACTGTATTGTTTGATTCATTCCTTTCAGGATGGAACTCAAGGTCACGGAAGATGACACGAACACAGATGGCAGATGAACACCAGACAGCTAATCAAGAAGTGGAAGAAGTAAGTGAAGATTTTGGAATTGTATAATTGCTGAGAATGGTCGTTAAATTTTGTTGCCCAATATTTCTTCCCATCTGCAATGGAAAGTATAAGTTATCAAAAAGTTCTTTTGTCAGTACTAAGCACACAACAAGTAATGACAACATTATGTCACAAGTAGATTGTAGCAGAATGAAGAAATATTTTGGAGATGAACAGAATTATATTATCCGTGGTAATATCTTTTCAAAAAAGGTTAAATTGAGTAGTGGCAACTTTAAGAGTAAATATTAGAATCTAAATAACTGTTATTTCATTCTATCAATAAGTTCATACTGTATTGTTTGATTCATTCCTTTCAGGATGGAACTCAAGGTCACGGAAGATGACACGAACACAGATGGCAGATGAACACCAGACAGCCAATCAAGAAGTGGAAGAAGTAAGTGGAGATTTTGGAATTGTATAATTACTTAGAATGGTCATTAAATTGTGTTGCCCAATATTTATTCCCATCTGCAATGGAAAGTATAAGTTATCAAAAAGTTCTTTTGTCAGTACTAAGCACACGACAAGTAATGACAACCTTATGTCACAAGTAGATTGTAGCAGAATGAAGAAGTATTTTCGAGATGAACAGAATTGTATTATCCGTGGTAATATCTTTTCAAAAAGGTTAAATTGAGTAGTGGCAACTTTAAGAGTAAATATTAGAATCTAAATAACTGTTATTTCATTCCATCAATAAGTTTATACTGTATTGTTTGATTCATTCCTTTCAGGATGGAACTCAAGGTCACGGAAAATGACAAGAACACAGATGGCAGATGAACACCAGACAGCCAATCAAGAAGTGGAAGAAGTAAGTGAAGATTTTGGAATTGTATAATTACTGAGAAATGGTCATTACATTTTGTTGCCCAATATTTATTCCCATCTGCAATTGAAAGTATAAGTTATCAAAAAGTTCTTTTGTCAGTACTAACCACACGACAAGTAATGACAACCTTATGTCACAAGTAGATTGTAGCAGAATAAAGAAATATTTTGGAGATGAACAGAATTATATTATCCGTGGTAATATCTTTTCAAAAAGGTTAAATTGAGTAGTGGCAACTTTAAGAGTAAATATTAGAATCTAAATAACTGTTATTTCATTCCACCAATAAGTTTATACTGTATTGTTTGATTCATTCCTTTCAGGATGGAACTCAAGGTCACGGAAGATGACAAGAACACAGATGGCAGATGAACACCAGACAGCCAATCAAGAAGTTGAAGAAGTAAGTGAAGATTTTGGAATTGTATAATTACTGAGAAATGGTCATTACATTTTGTTGCCCAGTATTTCTTCCCATCTGCAATGGAAAGTATAAGTAATCAAAAAGTTCTTTTGTCAGTACTAAGCACACGACAAGTAATGACAACCTTATGTCACAAGTAGATTGTAGCAGAATTAAGAAATATTGGAGATGAACAGAATTGTATTATCCGTGGTAATATCTTTTCAAAAAGGTTAAATTGAGTAGTGGCAACTTTAAGAGTAAATATTAGAATCTAAATAACTGTTATTTCATTCCATCAATAAGTTTATACTGTATTGTTTGATTTATTCCTTTCAGGATGGAACTCAAGGTCACGGAAGATGACACGAACACAGATGGCAGATGAACACCAGACAGCCAATCAAGAAGTGGAAGAAGTAAGTGAAGATTTTGGAATTGTATAATTACTGAGAATGGTCGTTAAATTTTGTTGCCCAATATTTCTTCCCATCTGCAATGGAAAGTATAAGTTATCAAAAAGTTCTTTTGTCAGTACTAAGCACACGACAAGTAATGACAACCTTATGTCACAAGTAGATTTTAGCAGAATGAAGAAATATTTTGGAGATGAACAGAATTGTATTATCCGTGGTAATATCTTTTCAAAAAGGTTAAATTGAGTAGTGGCAACTTTAAGAGTAAATATTAGAATCTAAATAACTGTTATTTCATTCCATCAGTAAGTTTATACTGTATTGTTTGATTCATTCCTTTCAGGATGGAACTCAAGGTCACGGAAGATGACACGAACACAGATGGCAGATGAACACCAGACAGCCAATCAAGAAGTGGAAGAAGTAAGTGAAGATTTTGGAATTGTATAATTACTGAGAATGGTCATTAAATTTTGTTGCCCAATATTTATTCCCATCTGCAATGGAAAGTATAAGTTATCAAAAAGTTCTTTTGTCAGTACTAACCACACGACAAGTAATGACAACCTTATGTCACAAGTAGATTGTAGCAGAATTAAGAAATATTGGAGATGAACAGAATTGTATTATCCGTGGTAATATCTTTTCAAAAAGGTTAAATTGAGTAGTGGCAACTTTAAGAGTAAATATTAGAATCTAAATAACTGTTATTTCATTCCATCAATAAGTTTATACTGTATTGTTTGATTTATTCCTTTCAGGATGGAACTCAAGGTCACGGAAGATGACACGAACACAGATGGCAGATGAACACCAGACAGCCAATCAAGAAGTGGAAGAAGTAAGTGAAGATTTTGGAATTGTATAATTACTGAGAATGGTCGTTAAATTTTGTTGCCCAATATTTCTTCCCATCTGCAATGGAAAGTATAAGTTATCAAAAAGTTCTTTTGTCAGTACTAAGCACACGACAAGTAATGACAACCTTATGTCACAAGTAGATTGTAGCAGAATAAAGAAATATTTTGGAGATGAACAGAATTGTATTATCCGTGGTAATATCTTTTCAAAAAGGTTAAATTGAGTAGTGGCAACTTTAAGAGTAAATATTAGAATCTAAATAACTGTTATTTCATTCCATCAGTAAGTTTATACTGTATTGTTTGATTCATTCCTTTCAGGATGGAACTCAAGGTCACGGAAGATGACACGAACACAGATGGCAGATGAACACCAGACAGCCAATCAAGAAGTGGAAGAAGTAAGTGAAGATTTTGGAATTGTATAATTACTGAGAATGGTCATTAAATTTTGTTGCCCAATATTTATTCCCATCTGCAATGGAAAGTATAAGTTATCAAAAAGTTCTTTTGTCAGTACTAACCACACGACAAGTAATGACAACCTTATGTCACAAGTAGATTGTAGCAGAATCAAGAAATATTTTGGAGATGAACAGAATTATATTATCCGTGGTAATATCTTTTCAAAAAGGTTAAATTGAGTATTGGCAACTTTAAGAGTAAATATTAGAATCTAAATAACTGTTATTTCATTCCATCAATAAGTTTATACTGTATTGTTTGATTCATTCCTTTCAGGATGGAACTCAAGGTCACGGAAGATGACACGAACACAGATGGCAGATGAACACCAGACAGCCAATCAAGAAGTGGAAGAAGTAAGTGAAGATTTTGGAATTGTATAATTACTGAGAATGGTCATTAAATTTTGTTGCCCAATATTTATTCCCATCTGCAATGGAAAGTATAAGTTATCAAAAAGTTCTTTTGTCAGTACTAACCACACGACAAGTAATGACAACCTTATGTCACAAGTAGATTGTAGCAGAATTAAGAAATATTGGAGATGAACAGAATTGTATTATCCGTGGTAATATCTTTTCAAAAAGGTTAAATTGAGTAGTGGCAACTTTAAGAGTAAATATTAGAATCTAAATAACTGTTATTTCATTCCATCAATAAGTTTATACTGTATTGTTTGATTTATTCCTTTCAGGATGGAACTCAAGGTCACGGAAGATGACACGAACACAGATGGCAGATGAACACCAGACAGCCAATCAAGAAGTGGAAGAAGTAAGTGAAGATTTTGGAATTGTATAATTACTGAGAATGGTCGTTAAATTTTGTTGCCCAATATTTCTTCCCATCTGCAATGGAAAGTATAAGTTATCAAAAAGTTCTTTTGTCAGTACTAAGCACACGACAAGTAATGACAACCTTATGTCACAAGTAGATTTTAGCAGAATGAAGAAATATTTTGGAGATGAACAGAATTGTATTATCCGTGGTAATATCTTTTCAAAAAGGTTAAATTGAGTAGTGGCAACTTTAAGAGTAAATATTAGAATCTAAATAACTGTTATTTCATTCCATCAGTAAGTTTATACTGTATTGTTTGATTCATTCCTTTCAGGATGGAACTCAAGGTCACGGAAGATGACACGAACACAGATGGCAGATGAACACCAGACAGCCAATCAAGAAGTGGAAGAAGTAAGTGAAGATTTTGGAATTGTATAATTACTGAGAATGGTCATTAAATTTTGTTGCCCAATATTTATTCCCATCTGCAATGGAAAGTATAAGTTATCAAAAAGTTCTTTTGTCAGTACTAACCACACGACAAGTAATGACAACCTTATGTCACAAGTAGATTGTAGCAGAATCAAGAAATATTTTGGAGATGAACAGAATTATATTATCCGTGGTAATATCTTTTCAAAAAGGTTAAATTGAGTAGTGGCAACTTTAAGAGTAAATATTAGAATCTAAATAACTGTTATTTCATTCCATCAATAAGTTTATACTGTATTGTTTGATTCATTCCTTTCAGGATGGAACTCAAGGTCACGGAAGATGACACGAACACAGATGGCAGATGAACACCAGACAGCCAATCAAGAAGTGGAAGAAGTAAGTGAAGATTTTGGAATTGTATAATTACTGAGAATGGTCATTAAATTTTGTTGCCCAATATTTATTCCCATCTGCAATGGAAAGTATAAGTTATCAAAAAGTTCTTTTGTCAGTACTAAGCACACGGCAAGTAATGACAACCTTATGTCACAAGTAGATTGTAGCAGAATAAAGAAATATTTTGGAGATGAACAGAATTATATTATCCGTGGTAATATCTTTTCAAAAAGGTTAAATTGAGTAGTGGCAACTTTAAGAGTAAATATCAGAATCTAAATAACTGTTATTTCATTCCATTAATAAGTTTATACTGTATTGTTTGATTCATTCCTTTCAGGATGGAACTCAAGGTCACGGAAGATGACACGAACACAGATGGCAGATGAACACCAGACAGCCAATCAAGAAGTGGAAGAAGTAAGTGAAGATTTTGGAATTGTATAATTACTGAGAATGGTCATTAAATTTTGTTGCCCAATATTTATTCCCATCTGCAATGGAAAGTAAAAGTTATCAAAAAGTTCTTTTGTCAGTACTAACCACACGACAAGTAATGACAACCTTATGTCACAAGTAGATTGTAGCAGAATTAAGAAATATTGGAGATGAACAGAATTGTATTATCCGTGGTAATATCTTTTCAAAAAGGTTAAATTGAGTAGTGGCAACTTTAAGAGTAAATATTAGAATCTAAATAACTGTTATTTCATTCCATCAATAAGTTTATACTGTATTGTTTGATTTATTCCTTTCAGGATGGAACTCAAGGTCACGGAAGATGACACGAACACAGATGGCAGATGAACACCAGACAGCCAATCAAGAAGTGGAAGAAGTAAGTGAAGATTTTGGAATTGTATAATTACTGAGAATGGTCATTAAATTTTGTTGCCCAATATTTCTTCCCATCTGCAATGGAAAGTATAAGTTATCAAAAAGTTCTTTTGTCAGTACTAAGCACACGACAAGTAATGACAACCTTATGTCACAAGTAGATTTTAGCAGAATGAAGAAATATTTTGGAGATGAACAGAATTGTATTATCCGTGGTAATATCTTTTCAAAAAGGTTAAATTGAGTAGTGGCAACTTTAAGAGTAAATATTAGAATCTAAATAACTGTTATTTCATTCCATCAGTAAGTTTATACTGTATTGTTTGATTCATTCCTTTCAGGATGGAACTCAAGGTCACGGAAGATGACACGAACACAGATGGCAGATGAACACCAGACAGCCAATCAAGAAGTGGAAGAAGTAAGTGAAGATTTTGGAATTGTATAATTACTGAGAATGGTCATTAAATTTTGTTGCCCAATATTTATTCCCATCTGCAATGGAAAGTATAAGTTATCAAAAAGTTCTTTTGTCAGTACTAAGCACACGACAAGTAATGACAACCTTATGTCACAAGTAGATTGTAGCAGAATCAAGAAATATTTTGGAGATGAACAGAATTATATTATCCGTGGTAATATCTTTTCAAAAAGGTTAAATTGAGTAGTGGCAACTTTAAGAGTAAATATTAGAATCTAAATAACTGTTATTTCATTCCATCAATAAGTTTATACTGTATTGTTTGATTCATTCCTTTCAGGATGGAACTCAAGGTCACGGAAGATGACACGAACACAGATGGCAGATGAACACCAGACAGCCAATCAAGAAGTGGAAGAAGTAAGTGAAGATTTTGGAATTGTATAATTACTGAGAATGGTCATTAAATTTTGTTGCCCAATATTTATTCCCATCTGCAATGGAAAGTATAAGTTATCAAAAAGTTCTTTTGTCAGTACTAACCACACGACAAGTAATGACAACCTTATGTCACAAGTAGATTGTAGCAGAATTAAGAAATATTGGAGATGAACAGAATTGTATTATCCGTGGTAATATCTTTTCAAAAAGGTTAAATTGAGTAGTGGCAACTTTAAGAGTAAATATTAGAATCTAAATAACTGTTATTTCATTCCATCAATAAGTTTATACTGTATTGTTTGATTTATTCCTTTCAGGATGGAACTCAAGGTCACGGAAGATGACACGAACACAGATGGCAGATGAACACCAGACAGCCAATCAAGAAGTGGAAGAAGTAAGTGAAGATTTTGGAATTGTATAATTACTGAGAATGGTCGTTAAATTTTGTTGCCCAATATTTCTTCCCATCTGCAATGGAAAGTATAAGTTATCAAAAAGTTCTTTTGTCAGTACTAACCACACGACAAGTAATGACAACCTTATGTCACAAGTAGATTGTAGCAGAATCAAGAAATATTTTGGAGATGAACAGAATTATATTATCCGTGGTAATATCTTTTCAAAAAGGTTAAATTGAGTAGTGGCAACTTTAAGAGTAAATATTAGAATCTAAATAACTGTTATTTCATTCCATCAATAAGTTTATACTGTATTGTTTGATTCATTCCTTTCAGGATGGAACTCAAGGTCACGGAAGATGACACGAACACAGATGGCAGATGAACACCAGACAGCCAATCAAGAAGTGGAAGAAGTAAGTGAAGATTTTGGAATTGTATAATTACTGAGAATGGTCATTAAATTTTGTTGCCCAATATTTATTCCCATCTGCAATGGAAAGTATAAGTTATCAAAAAGTTCTTTTGTCAGTACTAACCACACGACAAGTAATGACAACCTTATGTCACAAGTAGATTGTAGCAGAATAAAGAAATATTTTGGAGATGAACAGAATTATATTATCCGTGGTAATATCTTTTCAAAAAGGTTAAATTGAGTAGTGGCAACTTTAAGAGTAAATATTAGAATCTAAATAACTGTTATTTCATTCCATCAATAAGTTTATACTGTATTGTTTGATTCATTCCTTTCAGGATGGAACTCAAGGTCACGGAAGATGACAAGAACACAGATGGCAGATGAACACCAGACAGCCAATCAAGAAGTGGAAGAAGTAAGTGAAGATTTTGGAATTGTATAATTACTGAGAAATGGTCATTACATTTTGTTGCCCAGTATTTCTTCCCATCTGCAATGGAAAGTATAAGTAATCAAAAAGTTCTTTTGTCAGTACTAAGCACATGACAAGTAATGACAACCTTATGTCACAAGTAGATTGTAGCAGAATAAAGAAATATTTTGGAGATGAACAGAATTATATTATCCGTGGTAATATCTTTTCAAAAAGGTGAAATTCAGTAGTGACAAATTTAAGAGTAAATATTAGAATCTAAATAACTGTTATTTCATTCCATCAATAAGTTTATACTATATTGTTTGATTCATTCCTTTCAGGATGGAACTCAAGGTCACGGAAGATGACACGAACACAGATGGCAGATGAACACCAGACAGCCAATCAAGAAGTGGAAGAAGTAAGTGAAGATTTTGGAATTGTATAATTACTGAGAATGGTCGTTAAATTTTGTTGCCCAAGATTTCTTCCCATCTGCAATGGAAAGTATAAGTTATCAAAAAGTTCTTTTGTCAGTACTAAGCACACGACAAGTAATGACAACCTTATGTCACAAGTAGATTGTAGCAGAATGATGACATATTTTGGAGATGAACAGAATTGTATTATCCATGGTAATATCTTTTCAAAAAGGTTAAATTGAGTAGTGACAACTTTAAGAGTAAATATTCGAATACTGTTATTTCATTCCATCAATAAGTTTATACTGTATTGTTTGATTCATTCCTTTCAGGATGGAACTCAAGGTCACGGAAGATGACACGAACACAGATGGCAGATGAACACCAGACAGCCAATCAAGAAGTGGAAGAAGTAAGTGAAGATTTTGGAATTGTATAATTACTGAGAATGGTCATTAAATTTTGTTGCCCAATATTTCTTCCCATCTGCAATGGAAAGTATAAGTAATCAAAAAGTTCTTTTGTCAGTACTAAGCACACGACAAGTAATGACAACCTTATGTCACAAGTAGATTGTAGTACAATGAAGAAATATTGGAGATGAACAGAATTGTATTATCCGTGGTAATATCTTTTCAAAAAGGTTAAATTGAGTAGTGGCAACTTTAAGAGTAAATATTAGAATCTCAATAACTGTTATTTCATTCCATCAATAAGTTTATACTGTATTGTTTGATTCATTCCTTCCAGGATGGAACTCAAGGTCACGGAAGATGACACGAACACAGATGGCAGATGAACACCAGACAGCCAATCAAGAAGTGGAAGAAGTAAGTGAAGATTTTGGAATTGTATAATTACTGAGAATGGTCATTAAATTTTGTTGCCCAGTATTTCTTCCCATCTGCAATGGAAAGTATAAGTTATCAAAACGTTCTTTTGTCAGTACTAAGCACTCGACATGTAATGACAACCTTATGTCACAAGTAGATTGTAGCAGAATGAAGAAATATTTTGGAGATGAACAGAATTATATTATCCGTGGTTATATCTTTTCAAAGAGGTTAAATTGAGTAGTGGCAACTTTAAGAGTAAATATTAGAATCTAAATAACTGTTATTTCATTCCATCAATAAGTTTATACTGTATTGTTTGATTTATTCCTTTCAGGATGGAACTCAAGGTCACGGAAGATGACACGAACACAGATGGCAGACGAACACCAGACAGCCAATCAAGAAGTGGAAGAAGTAAGTGAAGATTTTGGAATTGTATAATTACTGAGAATGGTCATTAAATTTTGTTGCCCAGTATTTCTTCCCATCTGCAATGGTAAGTATAAGTTATCAAAAAGTTCTTTTGTCAGTACTAAGCACACGACAAGTAATGACAACCTTATGTCACAAGTAGATTGTAGCAGAATAAAGAAATATTTTGGAGATGAACAGAATTATATTATCCGTGGTAATATCTTTTCAAAAAAGTTGAATTGAGTAGTGGCAACTTTAAGAGTAAATATTAGAATCTAAATAACTGTTATTTCATTCCATCAATAAGTTCATACTGTATTGTTTGATTCATTTCTTTCAGGATGGAACTCAAGGTCACGGAAGATGACACGAACACAGATGGCAGATGAACACCAGACAGCCAATCAAGAAGTGGAAGAAGTAAGTGAAGATTTTGGAATTGTATAATTACTGAGAATGGTCATTAAATTTTGTTGCCCAGTATTTCTTCCCATCTGCAATGGTAAGTATAAGTTATCAAAAAGTTCTTTTGTCAGTACTAAGCACCCGACAAGTAATGACAACCTTATGTGACAAGTAGATTGTAGCAGAATAAAGACATATTTTGGAGATGAACAGAATTGTATTATCCATGGTAATATCTTTTCAAAAAGGTTAAATTGAGTAGTGGCAACTTTAAGAGTAAATATTAGAATACTGTTATTTCATTCCATCAATAAGTTCATACTGTATTGTTTGATTCATTCCTTTCAGGATGGAACTCAAGGTCACGGAAGATGACACGAACACAGATGGCAGATGAACACCAGACAGCCAATCAAGAAGTGGAAGAAGTAAGTGAAGATTTTGGAATTGTATAATTACTGAGAATGGTCATTAAATTTTGTTGCCCAATATTTATTCCCATCTGCAATGGAAAGTATAAGTTATCAAAAAGTTCTTTTGTCAGTACTAAGCACACGACAAGTAATGACAACCTTATGTCACAAGTAGATTGTAGCAGAATAAAGACATATTTTGGAGATGAACAGAATTGTATTATCCATGGTAATATCTTTTCAAAAAGGTTAAATTGAGTAGTGGCAACTTTAAGAGTAAATATTAGAATACTGTTATTTCATTCCATCAATAAGTTCATACTGTATTGTTTGATTCATTCCTTTCAGGATGGAACTCAAGGTCACGGAAGATGACACGAACACAGATGGCAGATGAACACCAGACAGCCAATCAAGAAGTGGAAGAAGTAAGTGAAGATTTTATTTTTATTTCTTCCCATCTGCAATGGAAAGTATAAGTTATCAAAAAGTTCTTTTGTCAGTACTAAGCACACGACAAGTAATGACAACCTTATGTCACAAGTAGATTGTAGCAGAATAAAGACATATTTTGGAGATGAACAGAATTGTATTATCCATGGTAATATCTTTTCAAAAAGGTTAAATTGAGTAGTGGCAACTTTAAGAGTAAATATTAGAATACTGTTATTTCATTCCATCAATAACTTCATACTGTATTGTTTGATTCATTTCTTTCAGGATGGAACTCAAGGTCACGGAAGATGACACGAACACAGATGGCAGATGAACACCAGACAGCCAATCAAGAAGTGGAAGAAGTAAGTGAAGATTTTGGAATTGTATAATTACTGAGAATGGTCATTAAATTTTGTTGCCCAGTATTTCTTCCCATCTGCAATGGAAAGTATAAGTTATCAAAAAGTTCTTTTGTCAGTACTAAGCACAAGACAAGTAATGACAACCTTATGTCACAAGTAGATTGTAGCAGAATAAAGACATATTTTGGAGATGAACAGAATTGTATTATCCATGGTAATATCTTTTCAAAAAGGTTAAATTGAGTAGTGGCAACTTTAAGAGTAAATATTAGAATACTGTTATTTCATTCCATCAATAAGTTCATACTGTATTGTTTGATTCATTCCTTTCAGGATGGAACTCAAGGTCACGGAAGATGACACGAACACAGATGGCAGATGAACACCAGACAGCCAATCAAGAAGTGGAAGAAGTAAGTGAAGATTTTATTTTTATTTCTTCCCATCTGCAATGGAAAGTATAAGTTATCAAAAAGTTCTTTTGTCAGTACTAAGCACACGACAAGTAATGACAACCTTATGTCACAAGTAGATTGTAGCAGAATAAAGACATATTTTGGAGATGAACAGAATTGTATTATCCATGGTAATATCTTTTCAAAAAGGTTAAATTGAGTAGTGGCAACTTTAAGAGTAAATATTAGAATACTGTTATTTCATTCCATCAATAACTTCATACTGTATTGTTTGATTCATTTCTTTCAGGATGGAACTCAAGGTCACGGAAGATGACACGAACACAGATGGCAGATGAACACCAGACAGCCAATCAAGAAGTGGAAGAAGTAAGTGAAGATTTTGGAATTGTATAATTACTGAGAATGGTCATTAAATTTTGTTGCCCAGTATTTCTTCCCATCTGCAATGGATAGTATAAGTTATCAAAAAGTTCTTTTGTCAGTACTAAGCACAAGACAAGTAATGACAACCTTATGTCACAAGTAGATTGTAGCAGAATAAAGAAATATTTTGGAGATGAACAGAATTATATTATCCGTGGTAATATCTTTTCAAAAAGGTTAAATTGAGTAGTGGCAACTTTAAGAGTAAGTATTAGAATCTAAATAACTGTTATTTCATTCCATCAATAAGTTCATACTGTATTGTTTGATTCATTTCTTTCAGGATGGAACTCAAGGTCACGGAAGATGACACGAACACAGATGGCAGATGAACACCAGACAGTCAATCAAGAAGTGGAAGAAGTAAGTGAAGATTTTGGAATTCTATAATTACTGAGAATGGTCATTAAATTTTGTTGCCCAGTATTTCTTCCCATCTGTAATGGAAAGTATAAGTTATGTAAAAGTTCTTTTGTAAGTACTAAGCACACGACAAGTAATGACAACCTTATGTCACAAGTAGATTGTAGCAGAATAAAGAAATATTTTGGAGATGAACAGAATTATATTATCCGTGGTAATATCTTTTCAAAAAGGTTAAATTGAGTAGTGGCAACTTTAAGAGTAAGTATTAGAATCTAAATAACTGTTATTTCATTCCATCAATAAGTTCATACTGTATTGTTTGATTCATTTCTTTCAGGATGGAACTCAAGGTCACGGAAGATGACACGAACACAGATGGCAGATGAACACCAGACAGTCAATCAAGAAGTGGAAGAAGTAAGTGAAGATTTTGGAATTCTATAATTACTGAGAATGGTCATTAAATTTTGTTGCCCAGTATTTCTTCCCATCTGTAATGGAAAGTATAAGTTATGTAAAAGTTCTTTTGTAAGTACTAAGCACACGACAAGTAATGACAACCTTATGTCACAAGTAGATTGTAGCAGAATAAAGAAATATTTTGGAGATGAACAGAATTATATTATCCGTGGTAATATCTTTTCAAAAAGGTTAAATTGAGTAGTGGCAACTTTAAGAGTAAGTATTAGAATCTAAATAACTGTTATTTCATTCCATGAATAAGTTTATACTGTATTGTTTGATTCATTCCTTTCAGGATGGAACTCAAGGTCACGGAAGATGACACGAACACAGATGGCAGATGAACACCAGACAGCCAATCAAGAAGTGGAAGAAGTAAGTGAAGATTTTGTAATTGTATAATTACTGAGAATGGTCATTAAATTTTGTTGCCCAATATTTCTTCCCATCTGCAATGGAAAGTATAAGTAATCAAAAAGTTCTTTTGTCAGTACTAAGCACACGACAAGTAATGACAACCTTATGTCAGTAGTAGATTATAGCAGAATGAAGAAATATTGGAGATGAACAGAATTGTATTATCCGTGGTAATATCTTTTCAAAGAGGTTAAATTGAGTAGTGGCAACTTTAAGAGTAAATATTAGAATCTAAATAACTGTTATTTCATTCCATCAATAAGTTTATACTGTATTGTTTGATTTATTCCTTTCAGGATGGAACTCAAGGTCACGGAAGATGACACTAACACATATGGCAGATGAACACCAGACAGCCAATCAAGAAGTGGAAGAAGTAAGTGAAGATTTTGGAATTGTATAATTACTGAGAATGGTCATTAAATTTTGTTGCCCAATATTTATTCCCATCTGCAATGGAAAGTATAAGTTATCAAAAAGTTCTTTTGTCAGTACTAAGCACACGACAAGTAATGACAAACTTATGTCACAAGTAGATTGTAGCAGAATGAAGAAATATTGGAGATGAACAGAATTATATTATCCGTGGTAATATCTTTTCAAAAAAGGTTAAATTGAGTAGTGAAACTTTAAGAGTAAATATTAGAATCTAAATAACTGTTATTTCAATCTATCAATAAGTTTATACTGTATTGTTTGATTCATTCCTTTCAGGATGGAACTCAAGGTCACGGAAGATGACACGAACACAGATGGCAGATGAACACCAGACAGCCAATCAAGAAGTGGAAGAAGTAAGTGAAGATTTTGGAATTGAATAATGACTGAGAATGGTCATTAAATTTGTTGCCCAATATTTATTCCCATCTGCAATGGAAAGTATAAGTTATCTAAAAGTTCTTTTGTCAGTACTAAGCACACGACAAGTAATGACAACCTTATGTCACAAGTAGATTGTAGCAGAATGATGACATATTTTGGAGATGAACAGAATTGTATTATCCATGGTAATATCTTTTCAAAAAGGTTAAATTGAGTAGTGACAACTTTAAGAGTAAATATTAGAATACTGTTATTTCATTCCATCAATAAGTTTATACTGTATTGTTTGATTCATTTCTTTCAGGATGGAACTCAAGGTCACGGAAGATGACACGAACACAGATGGCAGATGAACACCAGACAGCCAATCAAGAAGTGGAAGAAGTAAGTGAAGATTTTGGAATTGTATAATTACTGAGAATGGTCATTAAATTTTGTTGCCCAGTATTTCTTCCCATCTGCAATGGAAAGTATAAGTTATCAAAAAGTTCTTTTGTCAGTACTAAGCACACGACAAGTAATGACAACCTTATGTCACAAGTAGATTGTAGCAGAATAAAGACATATTTTGGAGATGAACAGAATTGTATTATCCATGGTAATATCTTTTCAAAAACGTTAAATTGAGTAGTGGCAACTTTAAGAGTAAATATTAGAATACTGTTATTTCATTCCATCAATAAGTTCATACTGTATTGTTTGATTCATTCCTTTCAGGATGGAACTCAAGGTCACGGAAGATGACACGAACACAGATGGCAGATGAACACCAGACAGCCAATCAAGAAGTGGAAGAAGTAAGTGAAGATTTTGGAATTGTATAATTACTGAGAATGGTCATTAAATTTTGTTGCCCAATATTTATTCCCATCTGCAATGGAAAGTATAAGTTATCAAAAAGTTCTTTTGTCAGTACTAAGCACACGACAAGTAATGACAACCTTATGTCACAAGTAGATTGTAGCAGAATAAAGACATATTTTGGAGATGAACAGAATTGTATTATCCATGGTAATATCTTTTCAAAAAGGTTAAATTGAGTAGTGGCAACTTTAAGAGTAAATATTTGAATACTGTTATTTCATTCCATCAATAAGTTCATACTGTATTGTTTGATTCATTCCTTTCAGGATGGAACTCAAGGTCACGGAAGATGACACGAACACAGATGGCAGATGAACACCCGACAGCCAATCAAGAAGTGGAAGAAGTAAGTGAAGATTTTATTTTTATTTCTTCCCATCTGCAATGGAAAGTATAAGTTATCAAAAAGTTCTTTTGTCAGTACTAAGCACACGACAAGTAATGACAACCTTATGTCACAAGTAGATTGTAGCAGAATAAAGACATATTTTGGAGATGAACAGAATTGTATTATCCATGGTAATATCTTTTCAAAAAGGTTAAATTGAGTAGTGGCAACTTTAAGAGTAAATATTAGAATCTAAATAACTGTTATTTCATTCCATCAATAAGTTCATACTGTATTGTTTGATTCATTTCTTGCAGGATGGAACTCAAGGTCACGGAAGATGACACGAACACAGATGGCAGATGAACACCAGACAGTCAATCAAGAAGTGGAAGAAGTAAGTGAAGATTTTGGAATTGAATAATTACTGAGAATGGTCGTTAAATTTTGTTGCCCAATATTTATTCCCATCTGTAATGGAAAGTATAAGTTATCTAAAAGTTCTTTTGTCAGTACTAAGCACACGACAAGTAATGACAACCTTATGTCACAAGTAGATTGTAGCAGAATGAAGACATATTTTGGAGATGAACAGAATTGTATTATCCATGGTAATATCTTTTCAAAAAGGTTAAATTGAGTAGTGGCAACTTTAAGAGTAAATATTAGAATACTGTTATTTCATTCCATCAATAAGTTTATACTGTATTGTTTGATTCATTCCTTTCAGGATGGAACTCAAGGTCACGGAAGATGACACGAACACAGATGGCAGATGAACACCAGACAGCCAATCAAGAAGTGGAAGAAGTAAGTGAAGATTTTGTAATTGTATAATTACTGAGAATGGTCATTAAATTTTGTTGCCCAATATTTCTTCCCATCTGCAATGGAAAGTATAAGTTATCAAAAAGTTCTTTTGTCAGTACTAAGCACACGACAAGTAATGACAACCTTATGTCAGTAGTAGATTGTAGCAGAATGAAGAAATATTGGAGATGAACAGAATTGCATTATCTGTGGTAATATCTTTTCAAAGAGGTTAAATTGAGTAGTGGCAACTTTAAGAGTAAATATTAGAATCTAAATAACTGTTATTTCATTCCATCAATAAGTTTATACTGTATTGTTTGATTCATTCCTTTCAGGATGGAACTCAAGGTCACGGAAGATGACACGTACACAGATGGCAGATGAACACCAGACAGCCAATCAAGAAGTGGAAGAAGTAAGTGAAGATTTTGGAATTGTATAATTACTGAGAATGGTCATTGAATTTTGTTGCCCAGTATTTCTTCCCATCTGCAATGGAAAGTATAAGTTATCAAAAAGTTCTTTTGTCAGTACTAAGCACACGACAAGTAATGACAACCTTATGTCACAAGTAGATTGTAGCAGAATAAAGAAATATTTTGGAGATGAACAGAATTATATTATCCGTGGTAATATCTTTTCAAAAAGGTTAAATTGAGTAGTGGCAACTTTAAGAGTAAGTATTAGAATCTAAATAACTGTTATTTCATTCCATCAATAAGTTCATACTGTATTGTTTGATTCATTTCTTTCAGGATGGAACTCAAGGTCACGGAAGATGACACGAACACAGATGGCAGATGAACACCAGACAGTCAATCAAGAAGTGGAAGAAGTAAGTGAAGATTTTGGAATTGAATAATTACTGAGAATGGTCGTTAAATTTTGTTGCCCAATATTTATTCCCATCTGCAATGGAAAGTATAAGTTATCTAAAAGTTCTTTTGTCAGTGCTAAGCACACGACAAGTAATGACAACCTTATGTCACAAGTAGATTGTAGCAGAATGAAGACATATTTTGGAGATGAACAGAATTGTATTATCCATGGTAATATCTTTTCAAAAAGGTTAAATTGAGTAGTGGCAACTTTAAGAGTAAATATTAGAATACTGTTATTTCATTCCATCAATAAGTTTATACTGTATTGTTTGATTTATTTCTTTCAGGATGGAACTCAAGGTCACGGAAGATGACACGAACACAGATGGCAGATGAACACCAGACAGCCAATCAAGAAGTGGAAGAAGTAAGTGAAGATTTTGTCATTGTATAATTACTGAGAATGGTCGTTAAATTTTGTTGCCCAATATTTCTTCCCATCTGCAATGGAAAGTATAAGTTATCAAAAGGTTCTTTTGTCAGTACTAAGCACACGACAAGTAATGACAACCTTATGTCACAAGTAGATTGTAGCAGAATAAAGAAATATTTTGGAGATGAACAGAATTATATTATCCGTGGTAATATCTTTTCAAAAAGGTTAAATTGAGTAGTGGCAACTTTAAGAGTAAATATCAGAATCTAAATAACTGTTATTTCATTCCATTAATAAGTTTATACTGTATTGTTTGATTCATTCCTTTCAGGATGGAACTCAAGGTCACGGAAGATGACACGAACACAGATGGCAGATGAACACCAGACAGCCAATCAAGAAGTGGAAGAAGTAAGTGATGATTTTTGAATTGTATTATTACTGAGAATGGTCGTTAAATTTTGTTGCCCAATATTTCTTCCCATCTGCAATGGAAAGTATAAGTTATCAAAAAGTTCTTTTGTCAGTACTAAGCACACGACAAGTAATGACAACCTAATGTCACAAGTAGATTGTAGCAGAATAAAGAAATATTTTGGAGATGAACAGAATTATATTATCCGTGGTAATATCTTTTCAAAAAGGTTAAATTGAGTAGTGGCAACTTTAAGAGTAAATATTAGAATCTAAATAACTGTTATTTCATTCCATCAATAAGTTTATACTGTATTGTTTGATTCATTCCTTTCAGGATGGAACTCAAGGTCACGGAAGATGACACGAACGCAGATGGCAGATGAATACCAGACAGCCAATCAAGAAGTGGAAGAAGTAAGTGAAGATTTTGGAATTGTATAATTACTGAGAATGGTCGTTAAATTTTGTTGCCCAATATTTCTTCCCATCTGCAATGGAAAGTATAAGTTATCAAAAAGTTCTTTTGTCAGTACTAAGCACACAACAAGTAATGACAACATTATGTCACAAGTAGATTGTAGCAGAATGAAGAAATATTTTGGAGATGAACAGAATTATATTATCTGTGGTAATATCTTTTCAAAAAGGTTAAATTGAGTAGTGGAAACTTTAAGAGTAAATATTAGAATACTGTTATTTTATTCCATCAATAAGTTTATACTGTATTGTTTGATTCATTCCTTTCAGGATGGAACTCAAGGTCACGGAAGATGACACGAACACAGATGGCAGATGAACACCAGACAGCCAATCAAGAAGTGGAAGAAGTAAGTGAAGATTTTGGAATTGTATAATTACTGAGAATGGTCATTAAATTTTGTTGCCCAGTATTTCTTCCCATCTGCAATGGAAATTGTAAGTTATCAAAAAGTTCTTTTGTCAGTACTAAGCACACGACAAGTAATGACAACCTTATGTCACAAGTAGATTGTAGCAGAATGAAGGAATATTGGAGATGAACAGAATTATATTATCCGTGGTAATATCTTTTCAAAAAAGGTTAAATTGAGTAGTGGCAACTTTAAGAGTAAATATTAGAATCTAAATAACTGTTATTTCATTCCATCAATAAGTTTATACTGTATTGTTTGATTCATTCCTTTCAGGATGGAACTCAAGGTCACGGAAGATGACACGAACACAGATGGCAGATGAACACCAGACAGCCAATCAAGAAGTGGAAGAAGTAAGTGAAGATTTTGGAATTGTATAATTACTGAGAATGGTCATTGAATTTTGTTGCCCAGTATTTCTTCCCATCTGCAATGGAAAGTATAAGTTATCAAAAAGTTCTTTTGTCAGTACTAAGCACACGACAAGTAATGACAACCTTATGTCACAAGTAGATTGTAGCAGAATGAAGAAGTATTTTCGAGATGAACAGAATTGTATTATCCGTGGTAATATCTTTTCAAAAAGGTTAAATTGAGTAGTGGCAACTTTAAGAGTAAATATTAGAATCTAAATAACTGTTATTTCATTCCATCAATAAGTTTATACTGTATTGTTTGATTCATTCCTTTCAGGATGGAACTCAAGGTCACGGAAGATGACAAGAACACAGATGGCAGATGAACACCAGACAGCCAATCAAGAAGTGGAAGAAGTAAGTGAAGATTTTGGAATTGTATAATTACTGAGAATGGTCATTACATTTTGTTGCCCAGTATTTCTTCCCATCTGCAATGGAAAGTATAAGTAATCAAAAAGTTCTTTTGTCAGTACTAAGCACACGACAAGTAATGACAACCTTATGTCACAAGTAGATTGTAGCAGAATTAAGAAATATTGGAGATGAACAGAATTGTATTATCCGTGGTAATATCTTTTCAAAAAGGTTAAATTGAGTAGTGGCAACTTTAAGAGTAAATATTAGAATCTAAATAACTGTTATTTCATTCCATCAATAAGTTTATACTGTATTGTTTGATTCATTCCTTTCAGGATGGAACTCAAGGTCACGGAAGATGACAAGAACACAGATGGCAGATGAACACCAGACAGCCAATCAAGAAGTGGAAGAAGTAAGTGAAGATTTTGGAATTGTATAATTACTGAGAATGGTCATTACATTTTGTTGCCCAGTATTTCTTCCCATCTGCAATGGAAAGTATAAGTAATCAAAAAGTTCTTTTGTCAGTACTAAGCACACGACAAGTAATGACAACCTTATGTCACAAGTAGATTGTAGCAGAATTAAGAAATATTGGAGATGAACAGAATTGTATTATCCGTGGTAATATCTTTTCAAAAAGGTTAAATTGAGTAGTGGCAACTTTAAGAGTAAATATTAGAATCTAAATAACTGTTATTTCATTCCATCAATAAGTTTATACTGTATTGTTTGATTTATTCCTTTCAGGATGGAACTCAAGGTCACGGAAGATGACACGAACACAGATGGCAGATGAACACCAGACAGCCAATCAAGAAGTGGAAGAAGTAAGTGAAGATTTTGGAATTGTATAATTACTGAGAATGGTCATTAAATTTTGTTGCCCAGTATTTCTTCCCATCTGCAATGGAAAGTATAAGTAATCAAAAAGTTCTTTTGTCAGTACTAAGCACACGACAAGTAATGACAACCTTATGTCACAAGTACATTGTAGCAGAATAAAGAAATATTTTGGAGATGAACAGAATTATATTATCCGTGGTAATATCTTTTCCAAAAGGTTAAATTGAGTAGTGGCAACTTTAAGAGTAAATATTAGAATCTAAATAACTGTTATTTCATTCCATCAATAAGTTTACACTGTATTGTTTGATCTATTCCTTTCAGGATGGAACTCAAGGTCACGGAAGATGACGAACACAGATGGCAGATGAACACCAGACAGCCAATCAAGAAGTGGAAGAAGTAAGTGAAGATTTTGGAATTGTATAATTACTGAGAATGGTCGTTAAATTTTGTTGCCCAATATTTCTTCCCATCTGCAATGGAAAGTATAAGTTATCAAAAAGTTCTTTTGTCAGTACTAAGCACACGACAAGTAATGACAACCTTATGTCACAAGTAGATTGTAGCAGAATGAAGACATATTTTGGAGATGAATAGAATTGTATTATCCGTGGTAATATCTTTTCAAAAAGGTTAAATTGAGTAGTGGCAACTTTAAGAGTAAATATTAGAATCTAAATAACTGTTATTTCATTCCATCAATAAGTTTATACTGTATTGTTTGATTCATTCCTTTCAGGATGGAACTCAAGGTCACGGAAGATGACACGAACACAGATGGCAGATGAACACCAGACAGCCAATCAAGAAGTGGAAGAAGTAAGTGAAGATTTTGTAATTGTATAATTACTGAGAATGGTCATTAAATTTTGTTGCCCAGTATTTCTTCCCATCTGCAATGGAAAGTATAAGTTATCAAAAAGTTCTTTTGTCAGTACTAAGCACACGACAAGTAATGACAACCTTATGTCACAAGTAGATTGTAGCAGAATGAAGAAATATTGGAGATGAACAGAATTATATTATCCGTGGTAATATCTTTTCAAAAAAGGTTAAATTGAGTAGTGGCAACTTTAAGAGTAAATATTAGAATCTAAATAACTGTTATTTCAATCTATCAATAAGTTTATACTGTATTGTTTGATTCATTCCTTTCAGGATGGAACTCAAGGTCACGGAAGATGACACGAACACAGATGGCAGATGAACACCAGACAGCCAATCAAGAAGTGGAAGAAGTAAGTGAAGATTTTGGAATTGTATAATTTCTGAGAATGGTCATTAAATTTTGTTGCCCAATATTTATTCCCATCTGCAATGGAAAGTATAAGTTATCAAAAAGTTCTTTTGTCAGTACTAACCACACGACAAGTAATGACAACCTTATGTCACAAGTAGATTGTAGCAGAATACAGAAATATTTTGGAGATGAACAGAATTATATTATCCGTGGTAATATCTTTTCAAAAAGGTTAAATTGAGTAGTGGCAACTTTAAGAGTAAATATTAGAATCTAAATAACTGTTATTTCATTCCATCAATAAGTTTACACTGTATTGTTTGATTCATTCCTTTCAGGATGGAACTCAAGGTCACGGAAGATGACACGAACACAGATGGCAGATGAACACCAGACAGCCAATCAAGAAGTGGAAGAAGTAAGTGAAGATTTTGGAATTGTATAATTACTGAGAATGGTCATTAAATTTTGTTGCCCAATATTTATTCCCATCTGCAATGGAAAGTATAAGTTATCAAAAAGTTCTTTTGTCAGTACTAACCACACGACAAGTAATGACAACCTTATGTCACAAGTAGATTGTAGCAGAATAAAGAAATATTTTGGAGATGAACAGAATTATATTATCCGTGGTAATATCTTTTCCAAAAGGTTAAATTGAGTAGTGGCAACTTTAAGAGTAAATATTAGAATCTAAATAACTGTTATTTCATTCCATCAATAAGTTTATACTGTATTGTTTGATTCATTCCTTTCAGGATGGAACTCAAGGTCACGGAAGATGACACGAACACAGATGGCAGATGAACACCAGACAGCCAATCAAGAAGTGGAAGAAGTAAGTGAAGATTTTGGAATTGTATAATTACTGAGAATGGTCGTTAAATTTTGTTGCCCAATATTTCTTCCCATCTGCAATGGAAAGTATAAGTTATCAAAAAGTTCTTTTGTCAGTACTAACCACACGACAAGTAATGACAACCTTATGTCACAAGTAGATTGTAGCAGAATGAAGACATATTTTGGAGATGAACAGAATTGTATTATCCGTGGTAATATCTTTTCAAAAAGGTTAAATTGAGTAGTGGCAACTTTAAGAGTAAATATTAGAATCTAAATAACTGTTATTTCATTCCATCAATAAGTTTATACTGTATTGTTTGATTCATTCGTTTCAGGATGGAACTCAAGGTCACGGAAGATGACACGAACACAGATGGCAGATGAACACCAGACAGCCAATCAAGAAGTGGAAGAAGTAAGTGAAGATTTTGGAATTGTATAATTACTGAGAATGGTCATTAAATTTTGTTGCCCAGTATTTCTTCCCATCTGCAATGGAAAGTATAAGTTATCAAAAAGTTCTTTTGTCAGTACTAAGCACACGACAAGTAATGACAACCTTATGTCACAAGTAGATTGTAGCAGAATGAAGAAATATTGGAGATGAACAGAATTATATTATCCGTGGTAATATCTTTTCAAAAAAGGTTAAATTGAGTAGTGGCAACTTTAAGAGTAAATATTAGAATCTAAATAACTGTTATTTCATTCCATCAATAAGTTTATACTGTATTGTTTGATTCATTCCTTTCAGGATGGAACTCAAGGTCACGGAAGATGACACGAACACAGATGGCAGATGAACACCAGACAGCCAATCAAGAAGTGGAAGAAGTAAGTGAAGATTTTGGAATTGTATAATTACTGAGAATGGTCGTTAAATTTTGTTGCCCAATATTTCTTCCCATCTGCAATGGAAAGTGTAAGTTATCAAAAAGTTCTTTTGTCAGTACTAACCACACGACAAGTAATGACAACCTTATGTCACAAGTAGATTGTAGCAGAATGAAGACATATTTTGGAGATGAACAGAATTGTATTATCCGTGGTAATATCTTTTCAAAAAGGTTAAATTGAGTAGTGGCAACTTTAAGAGTAAATATTAGAATCTAAATAACTGTTATTTCATTCCATCAATAAGTTTATACTGTATTGTTTGATTCATTCCTTTCAGGATGGAACTCAAGGTCACGGAAGATGACACGAACACAGATGGCAGATGAACACCAGACAGCCAATCAAGAAGTGGAAGAAGTAAGTGAAGATTTTGGAATTGTATAATTACTGAGAATGGTCATTAAATTTTGTTGCCCAGTATTTCTTCCCATCTGCAATGGAAAGTATAAGTTATCAAAAAGTTCTTTTGTCAGTACTAAGCACACGACAAGTAATGACAACCTTATGTCACAAGTAGATTGTAGCAGAATGAAGAAATATTGGAGATGAACAGAATTATATTATCCGTGGTAATATCTTTTCAAAAAAGGTTAAATTGAGTAGTGGCAACTTTAAGAGTAAATATTAGAATCTAAATAACTGTTATTTCATTCCATCAATAAGTTTATACTGTATTGTTTGATTCATTCCTTTCAGGATGGAACTCAAGGTCACGGAAGATGACACGAACACAGATGGCAGATGAACACCAGACAGCCAATCAAGAAGTGGAAGAAGTAAGTGAAGATTTTGGAATTGTATAATTACTGAGAATGGTCGTTAAATTTTGTTGCCCAATATTTCTTCCCATCTGCAATGGAAAGTATAAGTTATCAAAAAGTTCTTTTGTCAGTACTAACCACACGACAAGTAATGACAACCTTATGTCACAAGTAGATTGTAGCAGAATGAAGACATATTTTGGAGATGAACAGAATTGTATTATCCGTGGTAATATCTTTTCAAAAAGGTTAAATTGAGTAGTGGCAACTTTAAGAGTAAATATTAGAATCTAAATAACTGTTATTTCATTCCATCAATAAGTTTATACTGTATTGTTTGATTCATTCCTTTCAGGATGGAACTCAAGGTCACGGAAGATGACACGAACACAGATGGCAGATGAACACCAGACAGCCAATCAAGAAGTGGAAGAAGTAAGTGAAGATTTTGGAATTGTATAATTACTGAGAATGGTCATTAAATTTTGTTGCCCAGTATTTCTTCCCATCTGCAATGGAAAGTATAAGTTATCAAAAAGTTCTTTTGTCAGTACTAAGCACACGACAAGTAATGACAACCTTATGTCACAAGTAGATTGTAGCAGAATGAAGAAATATTGGAGATGAACAGAATTATATTATCCGTGGTAATATCTTTTCAAAAAAGGTTAAATTGAGTAGTGCCAACTTTAAGAGTAAATATTAGAATCTAAATAACTGTTATTTCAATCTATCAATAAGTTTATACTGTATTGTTTGATTCATTCCTTTCAGGATGGAACTCAAGGTCACGGAAGATGACACGAACACAGATGGCAGATGAACACCAGACAGCCAATCAAGAAGTGGAAGAAGTAAGTGAAGATTTTGGAATTGTATAATTTCTGAGAATGGTCATTAAATTTTGTTGCCCAATATTTATTCCCATCTGCAATGGAAAGTATAAGTTATCAAAAAGTTCTTTTGTCAGTACTAACCACACGACAAGTAATGACAACCTTATGTCACAAGTAGATTGTAGCAGAATAAAGAAATATTTTGGAGATGAACAGAATTATATTATCCGTGGTAATATCTTTTCAAAAAGGATAAATTGAGTAGTGGCAACTTTAAGAGTAAATATTAGAATACTGTTATTTCATTCCATCAATAAGTTTATACTGTATTGTTTGATTCATTCCTTTCAGGATGGAACTCAAGGTCACGGAAGATGACACGAACACAGATGGCAGATGAACACCAGACAGCCAATCAAGAAGTGGAAGAAGTAAGTGAAGATTTTGGAATTGTATAATTACTGAGAATGGTCATTAAATTTTGTTGCCCAATATTTATTCCCATCTGCAATGGAAAGTATAAGTTATCAAAAAGTTCTTTTGTCAGTACTAACCACACGACAAGTAATGACAACCTTATGTCACAAGTAGATTGTAGCAGAATGAAGACATATTTTGGAGATGAACAGAATTGTATTATCCGTGGTAATATCTTTTCAAAAAGGTTAAATTGAGTAGTGGCAACTTTAAGAGTAAATATTAGAATCTAAATAACTGTTATTTCATTCCATCAATAAGTTTATACTGTATTGTTTGATTCATTCCTTTCAGGATGGAACTCAAGGTCACGGAAGATGACACGAACACAGATGGCAGATGAACACCAGACAGCCAATCAAGAAGTGGAAGAAGTAAGTGAAGATTTTGGAATTGTATAATTACTGAGAATGGTCATTAAATTTTGTTGCCCAGTATTTCTTCCCATCTGCAATGGAAAGTATAAGTTATCAAAAAGTTCTTTTGTCAGTACTAAGCACACGACAAGTAATGACAACCTTATGTCACAAGTAGATTGTAGCAGAATGAAGAAATATTGGAGATGAACAGAATTATATTATCCGTGGTAATATCTTTTCAAAAAAGGTTAAATTGAGTAGTGGCAACTTTAAGAGTAAATATTAGAATCTAAATAACTGTTATTTCATTCCATCAATAAGTTTATACTGTATTGTTTGATTCATTCCTTTCAGGATGGAACTCAAGGTCACGGAAGATGACACGAACACAGATGGCAGATGAACACCAGACAGCCAATCAAGAAGTGGAAGAAGTAAGTGAAGATTTTGGAATTGTATAATTACTGAGAATGGTCGTTAAATTTTGTTGCCCAATATTTCTTCCCATCTGCAATGGAAAGTATAAGTTATCAAAAAGTTCTTTTGTCAGTACTAACCACACGACAAGTAATGACAACCTTATGTCACAAGTAGATTGTAGCAGAATGAAGACATATTTTGGAGATGAACAGAATTGTATTATCCGTGGTAATATCTTTTCAAAAAGGTTAAATTGAGTAGTGGCAACTTTAAGAGTAAATATTAGAATCTAAATAACTGTTATTTCATTCCATCAATAAGTTTATACTGTATTGTTTGATTCATTCCTTTCAGGATGGAACTCAAGGTCACGGAAGATGACACGAACACAGATGGCAGATGAACACCAGACAGCCAATCAAGAAGTGGAAGAAGTAAGTGAAGATTTTGGAATTGTATAATTACTGAGAATGGTCATTAAATTTTGTTGCCCAGTATTTCTTCCCATCTGCAATGGAAAGTATAAGTTATCAAAAAGTTCTTTTGTCAGTACTAAGCACACGACAAGTAATGACAACCTTATGTCACAAGTAGATTGTAGCAGAATGAAGAAATATTGGAGATGAACAGAATTATATTATCCGTGGTAATATCTTTTCAAAAAAGGTTAAATTGAGTAGTGCCAACTTTAAGAGTAAATATTAGAATCTAAATAACTGTTATTTCAATCTATCAATAAGTTTATACTGTATTGTTTGATTCATTCCTTTCAGGATGGAACTCAAGGTCACGGAAGATGACACGAACACAGATGGCAGATGAACACCAGACAGCCAATCAAGAAGTGGAAGAAGTAAGTGAAGATTTTGGAATTGTATAATTTCTGAGAATGGTCATTAAATTTTGTTGCCCAATATTTATTCCCATCTGCAATGGAAAGTATAAGTTATCAAAAAGTTCTTTTGTCAGTACTAAGCACACGACAAGTAATGACAACCTTATGTCACAAGTAGATTGTAGCAGAATCAAGAAATATTTTGGAGATGAACAGAATTATATTATCCGTGGTAATATCTTTTCAAAAAGGATAAATTGAGTAGTGGCAACTTTAAGAGTAAATATTAGAATACTGTTATTTCATTCCATCAATAAGTTTATACTGTATTGTTTGATTCATTCCTTTCAGGATGGAACTCAAGGTCACGGAAGATGACACGAACACAGATGGCAGATGAACACCAGACAGCCAATCAAGAAGTGGAAGAAGTAAGTGAAGATTTTGGAATTGTATAATTACTGAGAATGGTCATTAAATTTTGTTGCCCAATATTTATTCCCATCTGCAATGGAAAGTATAAGTTATCAAAAAGTTCTTTTGTCAGTACTAACCACACGACAAGTAATGACAACCTTATGTCACAAGTAGATTGTAGCAGAATAAAGAAATATTTTGGAGATGAACAGAATTATATTATCCGTGGTAATATCTTTTCAAAAAGGTTAAATTGAGTAGTGGCAACTTTAAGAGTAAATATTAGAATCTAAATAACTGTTATTTCATTCCATCAATAAGTTTATACTGTATTGTTTGATTCATTCCTTCCAGGATGGAACTCAAGGTCACGGAAGATGACACGAACACAGATGGCAGATGAACACCAGACAGCCAATCAAGAAGTGGAAGAAGTAAGTGAAGATTTTGGAATTGTATAATTACTGAGAATGGTCATTAAATTTTGTTGCCCAGTATTTCTTCCCATCTGCAATGGAAAGTATAAGTTATCAAAACGTTCTTTTGTCAGTACTAAGCACACGACATGTAATGACAACCTTATGTCACAAGTAGATTGTAGCAGAATAAAGAAATATTTTGGAGATGAACAGAATTATATTATCCGTGGTTATATCTTTTCAAAGAGGTTAAATTGAGTAGTGGCAACTTTAAGAGTAAATATTAGAATCTAAATAACTGTTATTTCATTCCATCAATAAGTTTATACTGTATTGTTTGATTTATTCCTTTCAGGATGGAACTCAAGGTCACGGAAGATGACACGAACACAGATGGCAGACGAACACCAGACAGCCAATCAAGAAGTGGAAGAAGTAAGTGAAGATTTTGGAATTGTATAATTACTGAGAATGGTCATTAAATTTTGTTGCCCAGTATTTCTTCCCATCTGCAATGGAAAGTATAAGTTATCAAAAAGTTCTTTTGTCAGTACTAACCACACGACAAGTAATGACAACCTTATGTCACAAGTAGATTGTAGCAGAATAAAGAAATATTTTGGAGATGAACAGAATTATATTATCCGTGGTAATATCTTTTCAAAAAAGTTAAATTGAGTAGTGGCAACTTTAAGAGTAAGTATTAGAATCTAAATAACTGTTATTTCATTCCATCAATAAGTTCATACTGTATTGTTTGATTTATTCCTTTCAGGATGGAACTCAAGGTCACGGAAGATGACACGAACACAGATGGCAGACGAACACCAGACAGCCAATCAAGAAGTGGAAGAAGTAAGTGAAGATTTTGGAATTGTATAATTACTGAGAATGGTCATTAAATTTTGTTGCCCAGTATTTCTTCCCATCTGCAATGGAAAGTATAAGTTATCAAAAAGTTCTTTTGTCAGTACTAAGCACACGACAAGTAATGACAACCTTATGTCACAAGTAGATTGTAGCAGAATAAAGACATATTTTGGAGATGAACAGAATTGTATTATCCATGGTAATATTTTTTCAAAAAGGTTAAATTGAGTAGTGGCAACTTTAAGAGTAAATATTAGAATACTGTTATTTCATTCCATCAATAAGTTCATACTGTATTGTTTGATTCATTTCTTTCAGGATGGAACTCAAGGTCACGGAAGATGACACGAACACAGATGGCAGATGAACACCAGACAGCCAATCAAGAAGTGGAAGAAGTAAGTGAAGATTTTATTTTTATTTCTTCCCATCTGCAATGGAAAGTATAAGTTATCAAAAAGTTCTTTTGTCAGTACTAAGCACACGACAAGTAATGACAACCTTATGTCACAAGTAGATTGTAGCAGAATAAAGACATATTTTGGAGATGAACAGAATTGTATTATCCATGGTAATATCTTTTCAAAAAGGTTAAATTGAGTAGTGGCAACTTTAAGAGTTAATATTAGAATACTGTTATTTCATTCCATCAATAAGTTCATACTGTATTGTTTGATTCATTTCTTTCAGGATGGAACTCAAGGTCACGGAAGATGACACGAACACAGATGGCAGATGAACACCAGACAGCCAATCAAGAAGTGGAAGAAGTAAGTGAAGATTTTGGAATTGTATAATTACTGAGAATGGTCATTAAATTTTGTTGCCCAGTATTTCTTCCCATCTGCAATGGAAAGTATAAGTTATCAAAAAGTTCTTTTGTCAGTACTAAGCACACGACAAGTAATGACAACCTTATGTCACAAGTAGATTGTAGCAGAATGAAGAAATATTTTGGAGATGAACAGAATTGTATTATCCGTGGTAATATCTTTTCAAAAAGGTTAAATTGAGTAGTGGCAACTTTAAGAGTAAGTATTAGAATCTAAATAACTGTTATTTCATTCCATCAATAAGTTCATACTGTATTGCTTGATTCATTTCTTTCAGGATGGAACTCAAGGTCACGGAAGATGACACGAACACAGATGGCAGATGAACACCAGACAGCCAATCAATCAAGAAGTGGAAGAAGTAAGTGAAGATTTTGGAATTGTATAATTACTGAGAATGGTCATTAAATTTTGTTGCCCAGTATTTCTTCCCATCTGCAATGGAAAGTATAAGTTATCAAAAAGTTCTTTTGTCAGTACTAACCACACGACAAGTAATGACAACCTTATGTCACAAGTAGATTGTAGCAGAATGAAGAAATATTGGAGATGAACAGAATTATATTATCAGTGGTAATATCTTTTCAAAAAAGGTTAAATTGAGTAGTGGCAACTTTAAGAGTAAATATTAGAATCTAAATAACTGTTATTTCATTCCATCAATAAGTTTATACTGTATTGTTTGATTCATTCCTTTCAGGATGGAACTCAAGGTCACGGAAGATGACACGAACACAGATGGCAGATGAACACCAGACAGCCAATCAAGAAGTGGAAGAAGTAAGTGAAGATTTTGGAATTGTATAATTACTGAGAATGGTCGTTAAATTTTGTTGCCCAATATTTCTTCCCATCTGCAATGGAAAGTATAAGTTATCAAAAAGTTCTTTTGTCAGTACTAAGCACACGACAAGTAATGACAACCTTATGTCACAAGTAGATTGTAGCAGAATGAAGACATATTTTGGAGATGAACAGAATTGTATTATCCGTGGTAATATCTTTTCAAAAAGGTTAAATTGAGTAGTGGCAACTTTAAGAGTAAATATTAGAATCTAAATAACTGTTATTTCATTCCATCAATAAGTTTATACTGTATTGTTTGATTCATTCCTTTCAGGATGGAACTCAAGGTCACGGAAGATGACACGAACACAGATGGCAGATGAACACCAGACAGCCAATCAAGAAGTGGAAGAAGTAAGTGAAGATTTTGGAATTGTATAATTACTGAGAATGGTCATTAAATTTTGTTGCCCAGTATTTCTTCCCATCTGCAATGGAAAGTATAAGTTATCAAAAAGTTCTTTTGTCAGTACTAAGCACACGACAAGTAATGACAACCTTATGTCACAAGTAGATTGTAGCAGAATGAAGAAATATTGGAGATGAACAGAATTATATTATCCGTGGTAATATCTTTTCAAAAAAGGTTAAATTGAGTAGTGCCAACTTTAAGAGTAAATATTAGAATCTAAATAACTGTTATTTCAATCTATCAATAAGTTTATACTGTATTGTTTGATTCATTCCTTTCAGGATGGAACTCAAGGTCACGGAAGATGACACGAACACAGATGGCAGATGAACACCAGACAGCCAATCAAGAAGTGGAAGAAGTAAGTGAAGATTTTGGAATTGTATAATTTCTGAGAATGGTCATTAAATTTTGTTGCCCAATATTTATTCCCATCTGCAATGGAAAGTATAAGTTATCAAAAAGTTCTTTTGTCAGTACTAACCACACGACAAGTAATGACAACCTTATGTCACAAGTAGATTGTAGCAGAATAAAGAAATATTTTGGAGATGAACAGAATTATATTATCCGTGGTAATATCTTTTCAAAAAGGATAAATTGAGTAGTGGCAACTTTAAGAGTAAATATTAGAATACTGTTATTTCATTCCATCAATAAGTTTATACTGTATTGTTTGATTCATTCCTTTCAGGATGGAACTCAAGGTCACGGAAGATGACACGAACACAGATGGCAGATGAACACCAGACAGCCAATCAAGAAGTGGAAGAAGTAAGTGAAGATTTTGGAATTGTATAATTACTGAGAATGGTCATTAAATTTTGTTGCCCAATATTTATTCCCATCTGCAATGGAAAGTATAAGTTATCAAAAAGTTCTTTTGTCAGTACTAACCACACGACAAGTAATGACAACCTTATGTCACAAGTAGATTGTAGCAGAATAAAGAAATATTTTGGAGATGAACAGAATTATATTATCCGTGGTAATATCTTTTCAAAAAGGTTAAATTGAGTAGTGGCAACTTTAAGAGTAAATATTAGAATCTAAATAACTGTTATTTCATTCCATCAATAAGTTTATACTGTATTGTTTGATTCATTCCTTCCAGGATGGAACTCAAGGTCACGGAAGATGACACGAACACAGATGGCAGATGAACACCAGACAGCCAATCAAGAAGTGGAAGAAGTAAGTGAAGATTTTGGAATTGTATAATTACTGAGAATGGTCATTAAATTTTGTTGCCCAGTATTTCTTCCCATCTGCAATGGAAAGTATAAGTTATCAAAACGTTCTTTTGTCAGTACTAAGCACACGACATGTAATGACAACCTTATGTCACAAGTAGATTGTAGCAGAATAAAGAAATATTTTGGAGATGAACAGAATTATATTATCCGTGGTTATATCTTTTCAAAGAGGTTAAATTGAGTAGTGGCAACTTTAAGAGTAAATATTAGAATCTAAATAACTGTTATTTCATTCCATCAATAAGTTTATACTGTATTGTTTGATTTATTCCTTTCAGGATGGAACTCAAGGTCACGGAAGATGACACGAACACAGATGGCAGACGAACACCAGACAGCCAATCAAGAAGTGGAAGAAGTAAGTGAAGATTTTGGAATTGTATAATTACTGAGAATGGTCATTAAATTTTGTTGCCCAGTATTTCTTCCCATCTGCAATGGAAAGTATAAGTTATCAAAAAGTTCTTTTGTCAGTACTAACCACACGACAAGTAATGACAACCTTATGTCACAAGTAGATTGTAGCAGAATAAAGAAATATTTTGGAGATGAACAGAATTATATTATCCGTGGTAATATCTTTTCAAAAAAGTTAAATTGAGTAGTGGCAACTTTAAGAGTAAGTATTAGAATCTAAATAACTGTTATTTCATTCCATCAATAAGTTCATACTGTATTGTTTGATTTATTCCTTTCAGGATGGAACTCAAGGTCACGGAAGATGACACGAACACAGATGGCAGACGAACACCAGACAGCCAATCAAGAAGTGGAAGAAGTAAGTGAAGATTTTGGAATTGTATAATTACTGAGAATGGTCATTAAATTTTGTTGCCCAGTATTTCTTCCCATCTGCAATGGAAAGTATAAGTTATCAAAAAGTTCTTTTGTCAGTACTAAGCACACGACAAGTAATGACAACCTTATGTCACAAGTAGATTGTAGCAGAATAAAGACATATTTTGGAGATGAACAGAATTGTATTATCCATGGTAATATTTTTTCAAAAAGGTTAAATTGAGTAGTGGCAACTTTAAGAGTAAATATTAGAATACTGTTATTTCATTCCATCAATAAGTTCATACTGTATTGTTTGATTCATTTCTTTCAGGATGGAACTCAAGGTCACGGAAGATGACACGAACACAGATGGCAGATGAACACCAGACAGCCAATCAAGAAGTGGAAGAAGTAAGTGAAGATTTTATTTTTATTTCTTCCCATCTGCAATGGAAAGTATAAGTTATCAAAAAGTTCTTTTGTCAGTACTAAGCACACGACAAGTAATGACAACCTTATGTCACAAGTAGATTGTAGCAGAATAAAGACATATTTTGGAGATGAACAGAATTGTATTATCCATGGTAATATCTTTTCAAAAAGGTTAAATTGAGTAGTGGCAACTTTAAGAGTTAATATTAGAATACTGTTATTTCATTCCATCAATAAGTTCATACTGTATTGTTTGATTCATTTCTTTCAGGATGGAACTCAAGGTCACGGAAGATGACACGAACACAGATGGCAGATGAACACCAGACAGCCAATCAAGAAGTGGAAGAAGTAAGTGAAGATTTTGGAATTGTATAATTACTGAGAATGGTCATTAAATTTTGTTGCCCAGTATTTCTTCCCATCTGCAATGGAAAGTATAAGTTATCAAAAAGTTCTTTTGTCAGTACTAAGCACACGACAAGTAATGACAACCTTATGTCACAAGTAGATTGTAGCAGAATGAAGAAATATTTTGGAGATGAACAGAATTGTATTATCCGTGGTAATATCTTTTCAAAAAGGTTAAATTGAGTAGTGGCAACTTTAAGAGTAAGTATTAGAATCTAAATAACTGTTATTTCATTCCATCAATAAGTTCATACTGTATTGCTTGATTCATTTCTTTCAGGATGGAACTCAAGGTCACGGAAGATGACACGAACACAGATGGCAGATGAACACCAGACAGCCAATCAATCAAGAAGTGGAAGAAGTAAGTGAAGATTTTGGAATTGTATAATTACTGAGAATGGTCATTAAATTTTGTTGCCCAATATTTCTTCCCATCTGCTATGGAAAGTATAAGGTATTAAAAAGTTGTTTTGTCAGTACTAAGCACACGACAAGTAATGACAACCTTATGTCACAAGTAGATTGTAGCAGAATGAAGAAATATTTGAGATGAACAGAATTGCATTATCCGTGGTAATATCTTTTCAAAAAGGTTAAATTGAGTAGTGGCAACTTTAAGAGTAAATATTAGAATCTAAATAACTGTTATTTCATTCCATCAATAAGTTTATACTGTATTGTTTGATTCATTCCTTTCAGGATGGAACTCAAGGTCACGGAAGATGACACGAACACAGATGGCAGATGAACACCAGACAGCCAATCAAGAAGTAGAAGAAGTAAGTGAAGATTTTGGAATTGTATAATTACTGAGAATGGTCGTTAAATTTTGTTGCCCAATATTTCTTCCCATCTGCAATGGAAAGTATAAGTTATCAAAAAGTTCTTTTGTCAGTACTAACCACACGACAAGTAATGACAACCTTATGTCACAAGTAGATTGTAGCAGAATGAAGACATATTTTGGAGATGAACAGAATTGTATTATCCGTGGTAATATCTTTTCAAAAAGGTTAAATTGAGTAGTGGCAACTTTAAGAGTAAATATTAGAATCTAAATAACTGTTATTTCATTCCATCAATAAGTTTATACTGTATTGTTTGATTCATTCCTTTCAGGATGGAACTCAAGGTCACGGAAGATGACACGAACACAGATGGCAGATGAACACCAGACAGCCAATCAAGAAGTGGAAGAAGTAAGTGAAGATTTTGGAATTGTATAATTACTGAGAATGGTCATTAAATTTTGTTGCCCAGTATTTCTTCCCATCTGCAATGGAAAGTATAAGTTATCAAAAAGTTCTTTTGTCAGTACTAAGCACACGACAAGTAATGACAACCTTATGTCACAAGTAGATTGTAGCAGAATGAAGAAATATTGGAGATGAACAGAATTATATTATCCGTGGTAATATCTTTTCAAAAAAGGTTAAATTGAGTAGTGGCAACTTTAAGAGTAAATATTAGAATCTAAATAACTGTTATTTCATTCCATCAATAAGTTTATACTGTATTGTTTGATTCATTCCTTTCAGGATGGAACTCAAGGTCACGGAAGATGACACGAACACAGATGGCAGATGAACACCAGACAGCCAATCAAGAAGTGGAAGAAGTAAGTGAAGATTTTGGAATTGTATAATTACTGAGAATGGTCGTTAAATTTTGTTGCCCAATATTTCTTCCCATCTGCAATGGAAAGTATAAGTTATCAAAAAGTTCTTTTGTCAGTACTAACCACACGACAAGTAATGACAACCTTATGTCACAAGTAGATTGTAGCAGAATGAAGACATATTTTGGAGATGAACAGAATTGTATTATCCGTGGTAATATCTTTTCAAAAAGGTTAAATTGAGTAGTGGCAACTTTAAGAGTAAATATTAGAATCTAAATAACTGTTATTTCATTCCATCAATAAGTTTATACTGTATTGTTTGATTCATTCCTTTCAGGATGGAACTCAAGGTCACGGAAGATGACACGAACACAGATGGCAGATGAACACCAGACAGCCAATCAAGAAGTGGAAGAAGTAAGTGAAGATTTTGGAATTGTATAATTACTGAGAATGGTCATTAAATTTTGTTGCCCAGTATTTCTTCCCATCTGCAATGGAAAGTATAAGTTATCAAAAAGTTCTTTTGTCAGTACTAAGCACACGACAAGTAATGACAACCTTATGTCACAAGTAGATTGTAGCAGAATGAAGAAATATTGGAGATGAACAGAATTATATTATCCGTGGTAATATCTTTTCAAAAAAGGTTAAATTGAGTAGTGCCAACTTTAAGAGTAAATATTAGAATCTAAATAACTGTTATTTCAATCTATCAATAAGTTTATACTGTATTGTTTGATTCATTCCTTTCAGGATGGAACTCAAGGTCACGGAAGATGACACGAACACAGATGGCAGATGAACACCAGACAGCCAATCAAGAAGTGGAAGAAGTAAGTGAAGATTTTGGAATTGTATAATTTCTGAGAATGGTCATTAAATTTTGTTGCCCAATATTTATTCCCATCTGCAATGGAAAGTATAAGTTATCAAAAAGTTCTTTTGTCAGTACTAACCACACGACAAGTAATGACAACCTTATGTCACAAGTAGATTGTAGCAGAATAAAGAAATATTTTGGAGATGAACAGAATTATATTATCCGTGGTAATATCTTTTCAAAAAGGTTAAATTGAGTAGTGGCAACTTTAAGAGTAAATATTAGAATACTGTTATTTCATTCCATCAATAAGTTTATACTGTATTGTTTGATTCATTCCTTTCAGGATGGAACTCAAGGTCACGGAAGATAACACGAACACAGATGGCAGATGAACACCAGACAGGCAATCAAGAAGTGGAAGAAGTAAGTGAAGATTTTGGAATTGTATAATTACTGAGAATGGTCATTAAATTTTGTTGCCCAATATTTATTCCCATCTGCAATGGAAAGTATAAGTTATCAAAAAGTTCTTTTGTCAGTACTAACCACATGACAAGTAATGACAACCTTATGTCACAAGTAGATTGTAGCAGAATAAAGAAATATTTTGGAGATGAACAGAATTATATTATCCGTGGTAATATCTTTTCAAAAAGGTTAAATTGAGTAGTGGCAACTTTAAGAGTAAATATTAGAATCTAAATAACTGTTATTTCATTCCATCAATAAGTTTATACTGTATTGTTTGATTCATTCCTTCCAGGATGGAACTCAAGGTCACGGAAGATGACACGAACACAGATGGCAGATGAACACCAGACAGCCAATCAAGAAGTGGAAGAAGTAAGTGAAGATTTTGGAATTGTATAATTACTGAGAATGGTCATTAAATTTTGTTGCCCAGTATTTCTTCCCATCTGCAATGGAAAGTATAAGTTATCAAAACGTTCTTTTGTCAGTACTAAGCACACGACATGTAATGACAACCTTATGTCACAAGTAGATTGTAGCAGAATAAAGAAATATTTTGGAGATGAACAGAATTATATTATCCGTGGTTATATCTTTTCAAAGAGGTTAAATTGAGTAGTGGCAACTTTAAGAGTAAATATTAGAATCTAAATAACTGTTATTTCATTCCATCAATAAGTATATACTGTATTGTTTGATTCATTCCTTTCAGGATGGAACTCAAGGTCACGGAAGATGACACGAACACAGATGGCAGACGAACACCAGACAGCCAATCAAGAAGTGGAAGAAGTAAGTGAAGATTTTGGAATTGTATAATTACTGAGAATGGTCATTAAATTTTGTTGCCCAGTATTTCTCCCATCTGCAATGGAAAGTATAAGTTATCAAAAAGTTCTTTTGTCAGTACTAACCACACGACAAGTAATGACAACCTTATGTCACAAGCAGATTGTAGCAGAATAAAGAAATATTTTGGAGATGAACAGAATTATATTATCCGTGGTAATATCTTTTCAAAAAAGTTAAATTGAGTAGTGGCAACTTTAAGAGTAAGTATTAGAATCTAAATAACTGTTATTTCATTCCATCAATAAGTTCATACTGTATTGTTTGATTTATTCCTTTCAGGATGGAACTCAAGGTCACGGAAGATGACACGAACACAGATAGCAGACGAACACCAGACAGCCAATCAAGAAGTGGAAGAAGTAAGTGAAGATTTTGGAATTGTATAATTACTGAGAATGGTCATTAAATTTTGTTGCCCAGTATTTCTTCCCATCTGCAATGGAAAGTATAAGTTATCAAAAAGTTCTTTTGTCAGTACTAAGCACACGACAAGTAATGACAACCTTATGTCACAAGTAGATTGTAGCAGAATAAAGACATATTTTGGAGATGAACAGAATTGTATTATCCATGGTAATATTTTTTCAAAAAGGTTAAATTGAGTAGTGGCAACTTTAAGAGTAAATATTAGAATACTGTTATTTCATTCCATCAATAAGTTCATACTGTATTGTTTGATTCATTTCTTTCAGGATGGAACTCAAGGTCACGGAAGATGACACGAACACAGATGGCAGATGAACACCAGACAGCCAATCAAGAAGTGGAAGAAGTAAGTGAAGATTTTATTTTTATTTCTTCCCATCTGCAATGGAAAGTATAAGTTATCAAAAAGTTCTTTTGTCAGTACTAAGCACACGACAAGTAATGACAACCTTATGTCACAAGTAGATTGTAGCAGAATAAAGACATATTTTGGAGATGAACAGAATTGTATTATCCATGGTAATATCTTTTCAAAAAGGTTAAATTGAGTAGTGGCAACTTTAAGAGTAAATATCAGAATACTGTTATTTCATTCCATCAATAAGTTTATACTGTATTGTTTGATTCATTCCTTTCAGGATGGAACTCAAGGTCACGGAAGATGACACGAACACAGATGGCAGATGAACACCAGACAGCCAATCAAGAAGTGGAAGAAGTAAGTGAAGATTTTGGAATTGTATAATTACTGAGAATGGTCATTAAATTTTGTTGCCCAGTATTTCTTCCCATCTGCAATGGAAAGTATAAGTTATCAAAAAGTTCTTTTGTCAGTACTAAGCACACGACAAGTAATGACAACCTTATGTCACAAGTAGATTGTAGCAGAATAAAGAAATATTTTGGAGATGAACAGAATTGTATTATCCGTGGTAATATCTTTTCAAAAAGGTTAAATTGAGTAGTGGCAACTATAAGAGTAAATATTAGAATCTAAATAACTGTTATTTCATTCAATCAATAAGTTTGCACTGTATTGTTTGATTCATTCCTTTCAGGATGGAACTCAAGGTCACGGAAGATGACACGAACATAGATGGCAGATTAACACCAGACAGCCAATCAAGAAGTGGAAGAAGTAAGTGAAGATTTTGGAATTGTATAATTACTGAGAATGGTCATTAAATTTTGTTGCCCAATATTTCTTCCCATCTGCAATGAAAAGTATAGGTAATCAAAAAGTTCTTTTGTCAGTACTAAGCACACGACAAGTAATGACAACCTTATGTCACAAGTAGATTGTAGCAGAATAAAGAAATATTTTGGAGATGAACAGAATTATATTATCCGTGGTAATATCTTTTCAAAAAGGTTAAATTGAGTAGTGGCAACTTTAAGAGTAAATATTAGAATCTAAATAACTGTTATTTCATTCCATCAATAAGTTTATACTGTATTGTTTGATTCATTCCTTTCAGGATGGAACTCAAGGTCACGGAAGATGACACGAACACAGATGGCAGATGAACACCAGACAGCCAATCAAGAAGTGGAAGAAGTAAGTGAAGATTTTGGAATTGTATAATTACTGAGAATGGTCATTAAATTTTTTTGCCCAATATTTCTTCCCATCTGCAATGGAAAGTATAAGGTATTAAAAAGTTGTTTTGTCAGTACTAAGCACACGACAAGTAATGACAACCTTATGTCACAAGTAGATTGTAGCAGAATGAAGAAATATTTGAGATGAACAGAATTGCATTATCTGTGGTAATATCTTTTCAAAAGGGTTAAATTGAGTAGTGGCAACTTGAAGAGTAAATATTAGAATACTGTTATTTCATTCCATCAATAAGTTTGCACTGTATTGTTTGATTCATTCCTTTCAGGATGGAACTCAAGGTCACGGAAGATGACACGAACATAGATGGCAGATTAACACCAGACAGCCAATCAAGAAGTGGAAGAAGTAAGTGAAGATTTTGGAATTGTATAATTACTGAGAATGGTCATTAAATTTTGTTGCCCAATATTTATTCCCATCTGCAATGAAAAGTATAAGTAATCAAAAAGTTCTTTTGTCAGTACTAAGCACACGACAAGTAATGACAACCTTATGTCACAAGTAGATTGTAGCAGAATAAAGAAATATTTTGGAGATGAACAGAATTATATTATCCGTGGTAATATCTTTTCAAAAAGGTTAAATTGAGTAGTGGCAACTTTAAGAGTAAATATTAGAATCTAAATAACTGTTATTTCATTCCATCAATAAGTTTATACTGTATTGTTTGATTCATTCCTTTCAGGATGGAACTCAAGGTCACGGAAGATGACACGAACACAGATGGCAGATGAACACCAGGCAACCAATCAAGAAGTGGAAGAAGTAAGCGTAGATTTCGGAATTGTATAATTACTGAGAATGGTCATTACATTTTGTTGCCCAATATTTCTTCCCATATGCAATGGAAAGTATAAGTTATCAAAAAGTTCTTTTGTCAGTACTAAGCACAATTCAAGTAATGACAACCTTATGTCACAAGTAGATTGTAGCAGAATGAAGAAATATTTTGGAGATGAACAGAATTGTATTATCCATGATAATACCTTTTCAAAAAGGTTAAATTGAGTAGTGGCAACTTTAAGAGTAAATATTAGAATCTAAATAACTGTTATTTCATTCCACCAATAAGTTTATACTGTATTGTTTGATTAGGATATAACTCAAGGTCACGGAAGATGACACGAACACAGATGGCAGATGAACACCAGACAGCCAATCAAGAAGTGGAAGAAGTAAGTGAAGATTTTGGATTTGTAAAATTACTGAAAATGGTCATTAGATTTTGTTGCCCAATATTTTGTACCTTCAGCAATGGATTACAAGGCCACAGATGATGATACAAAGAGTGGAGAGGGATGGGTGTGACACTGATTGCAAACACCACAGTAGTGGGTCAACATCGAGTCGCCATAAATTTCATCAATTTGTTTTTGGGCAATATTTTTTTCTTCTGTCATCAATGATAAATACAAGTTATCTAAGGGGGAGAGGGTGGCCTTGTGAATTCTTATCACATGATAAGTAGCAACAAAGAAGTTAGTCAATATTAGTAATTTTGAGTGTAAACATTACAATTTTAATAAATTTCTTTTCATTCAATAAATAAATAAATTATCTTTTATTTACTCACTTAAGGATTACAAGGCCACGGAAGATGGTACGAAGACTGGAGCTGGATGGATGTGACAACGACTGTGAATGCCACAGATGTGAGTCAACATTCTGAATTTTAAAATTAGTCGACATAATTTCATCAATGTGTTATTGTCAATATTTTTCTCCTGTCATCAATGATAAATACAAGTACAATCTAAGGGGGAGAGGGTGGCCTTCTGAATACTAATCACATGACAAGCTTAGTTCACAAATATTTTCCGGCTAAAATTAGAGTAAAATAAAAATTGTATTGAAGTAATTTTTCTAAAAGGTCAGATTAAGTAATTGCAATTTTGAGTGTAGATATTACAATCATTCAATATGTAAATATATTGTCTATTGTTTTATATATTCAATTATGATATTATCAGCAGTAATATGTTTTTAGAGCTTAGTAAAGTAATAGCAATTTTGAGTGTTTTGACTCATATCTCGAACACTGGAGAATGAATGACATACAAACTTGTGAAATAATTTCACAGTGCCATGATGTAGAATGATGCTCATGCATTATATGAACCACATTACACAATGGAATATTAGATGTTAGCAATTTTGTTTAAGGATTTAGTAAATATTACAATTCGAATGGATGTTGTTTCAATAAATACTTTTATTAATTCACTTTAGGATGGACCCAATATGAATTCGAAGACCCAAGAATGTGATTATTAAAATTTGATAAAATTGTTTTTCTTTTTTAAATATGATTGTATGAATGAATGAATGAATGAATGAATGAATGAGTGACTAGTTTCTATATCCCTTCCCCTTTCTCTTTCCCAACCTCCAAATTAAAAATAATTTCGTCTTCATCGTCAACTACCTCGCTTCTCGGTCCTTTTTCGCTGTCGGTATTACATATACACAAACATTTCATCTTTTTCTCTTTCTTCTCATTTTTGGTTGTCCTCAGGCTAGGTTAAGTTGGTGACCGGTTTGTCGGTTGGTCGGTAGTATTTTCACTTGCCTCTCTATGGCCTTTCTCTCATACATAACATCCACAGACACAAATTTCGCAGTTTCGCCACCGTTTATAATTTCACCGCGTACATCTCCGTCCGTATTTGTCATCGCCGCGTTTCCATCTGCATTCGTCATCTTCGCCATGTATCATATTCAAGCTATTTTAACACCAAACATACAAACTATATGTTTGTATGATTGAGAGTGCCCTTGACATTATTCGCAGTCAAGCAGAGTGTGTGAGTGTGAGTGTGAGTGTGAGTGTGTGTGTGTGTGTGTGTGTGTGTGAGTGTGAGTGTGAGTGAGTGTGTGTGTGTGTGTGTGTGTGTGTGTGTGTAAAAATGTGTCCCCTTGGATATGTTATGGCAACTCAAAAAAGGCGACAAAGAATTGCTTGGCAGCGATGACACCCCTAGCATTGACTAGATAATATGAACGTTAGACCGTTAGAAATAGTCTAACGTTCAGGGGACCTTTTTGCCAGACTTGCCATATCATAACCTGCAGCTGTTTACAGTGTTCACAGTAAATTCCTATTTGGTCTTGAAGGATGAGAATTTAAATAAATTATACCGTAAGTTATCTATACATATACTGATCAACTGAAAGTACTATCATCTGCCTTTTGTGGCTGTCATTCAAGGCAATGTCTATTATATCTACAAGATATCAAGCATACATCATCTAAACCTGATGGCTAAGAGTGGTAAGTGTCATCTATAAGTTGCTTACTTTTTGTTATTCTTCTACATTCGATTTGCGACGATGATGAATGCAAAATAACTGTTTTATACATGCTAACGTAAGTGACTTATAAATGTAAATTAAGCATCTGTGAGAACAAATAACACACACATAAGGGCAAGTGATTCGTATATGAAAATAAATAACACACATAAAGCAAGTAATGCACTATGAATATAAACGATGCCCACACAAAGGTAAATGATGAAAAATTGAAAATAAGTTACACATGCATGGTGCATCATAAAAATAAATGACACCAGATAGCTGATAACCTAGTATAGTATCAAATCATACACAAGACGCATGATGTGCCATGTAAAAAAATGACACCCAAGGCAAACGATGCATGTATTAAAGTAAATGATGTACATATGAATATAAATGATGTGCATTAAGGTAAACGTAGACTGTAAGATATGTTGTGATTTTCCGCCCTCATCGGCCTACTCTCACACGTGTGAGGGCGCCTCGTCATGGCGTACCTTAAAGACTAAGGTAATTGGTGAACCAAAAAATAAATGGTGTGCCCTTCAGGCAAGTGATTCAATATGAAAGTGAAACATTCACTGGGTTAAATTATATAGCGGTACTATATATATATATTCAAATATATTCAACAGCTAAATGAAGCTCGATTGTAAATTTCACCATAGACAGTGGGTTGGGGGGGGGGGGGTACACATACTTTGAAAATACAGAATCTCTGAAGTCCACAGGACCTTTTTGCCAGAATTTGCCACACATGTATGCAATATATATGTTAGATGGTATCAGCAGCATTATATTACAAGTATTTTTATGTCAATACGCCATATTTGGGTTACTGAAGTTCCAGCCTTTTCTCAGGTAGTCAACCACAAGAGGGCGCACTAGATTTGCAGAGTGAGAGCTAGTCTCGGTTACCCAGACTCGCCGCTGGCGGCTCTTCTTTAAGACCACCCCTCGTTCAGGATGTGGCAGGATGTTTGTGTCATAGTCACAGACATGCATGTTACCAGTTCCAAGATGCATTGCACATCTCCCCATACAATGCCATGTGTTGTATATGTACTGAGGGGTTTGCACGTGCTACTCGGGGTTCACCTGTAAAATCACTGTGTCATTGATGGCATTTAGCCAGAACAAAATCATTCATAATCAAAGATGTCAACATTTGTTTCCATAATTTCCTAATGAAAATGTTATTTCAAAGGTAATATAGACAAAACAAGACTATTATAACTGTAACAACATAAGCGACATCATGTCCCGTAATGCTTCTTGGAACCGGAAATGCGACTATTGGTTTACAAGAAGAGGTGAATTAAATGTGTGTGAAAGACCTCGGTTGAAAACAGTGGATTTTTCCATCGGCCCTCTGCCCCCCCCCCCCCCCAGCCTCTATGTAAAATTGGACTCCCTTTTATGTAAAACCGAAAAGAGGCTGCCCCCTAACACTTAATTCTAAATCATGATTACCCCCCCCCCCCCTGTATATCATTTTTTGATCGTGGCTCAATGTGGACTGTACTGCCTGACCATCTTGCAAATACTTGATAAGATCCCATGATAGCACTGTCATCTCCTTTTAGAAGCCTTGGAGGTTTTTACTCTTAAAAGTGAATTTTGAGACTATTAGTAATTGCCAAGCTTTACAAGACAGCATCAATATAAAGCAACTGCACAGGGTTGAAATATTTGTGAAATAAATTTTGATAGTATCTTCACAGTAAAATGTAGGGAAGAGCTTGGGAAAGGGATATGTCCACCTTTTTTTTGGGGGGGGGGATCCTCGTGGTCTCTCCCTAGAAAGCTCTCTTAAAAGCCATTTTTAGGATATTCAGAGCCTTTCAAGCAATAATCTCCAAACTTTACAAAACAGCACCACCATATCAGAAAGTATTCTGTATAACTTACACAGGGTTGAAATATGTTAAAAGTTAAATGGCATCATTATACTAAAGGTCGGTACACTTAATGGTAGTATCATTGGTCGGGGAGATTTGGACTTTTAAGGCAATATTATAGTAGACTATCTTGGCAAACATTTCACATCTTTAAAAGACAATATTCGAATCGAAACAGGTTCAGACTTTAGATGGGAACGGGCTTACTATGACAGTAAAAAGGTTAGAGCATCTGATTGTTGGCTATGTATTAGTGACCCCCGGGGGTGAGAGATTTCTTGGGGTTTTCAAGGTCACCTTGATTTTTCAGTTTTTATCAACAAATCGCCGAAACATTACAATAATTACAGTTAAAGATAATGTTATATCCTACAAAGTGGTTATAATAGAGAATTATATAGATTACACATCCAGTTTCAGAGATACATGACATATGTACTGTAACTAGTGTGGTAGGTAATACATTGCATATGTCACAAAGTTAAGTTTGAGCCACACTCCAGGTGAAGTAATATTTTAAAATAGGGACAGGAAAAAATACTAAAGTTCAGACAAGGTCATGCCACTGTAGATTCGTGGATTCTTTTCTTTCATCCAAATCCAAAACACAATGGCATCCCCTACCCAAAATTTCAAAACAGGATGCCCCCCCCCCGCCAATTTCGAAAAGAGGTTGACCCCCTACTAATGCATCACATGTTGATAATCGTCTGCTACTTCTGTCGAAAACTATCCTGTTTACGGCACTTACGGCATATTCCGTCTAAATCTCTTGTACCCCGTTTGTGACTAGAATAGACTTTGCTTGACTAAAGCGACCATTTCACATATAAAGGAAAACTTACTGGAATGCTTGTTGCATAGAAACATTGTCAATGTTGATTTTTACAGCTAAAATCGTAGGCTTGGTGTTTCACTCACTCATGTGACTTGACGTTTATTACACACCCTCAGACAACTGCTAATGCAAAATAAAGTGCCGTGCATAGTGAGGATGTAGAAGTAGTCAAGTTGAAATGTTGATTATCAGCAATATAAACAATTGTAGCCATTAAAATTTTCGAGCCCATGTGACACTGTAATGATTTCATTAAAGGCCTGTTTTTGCTGCACTGTGAAAGAATATAATGCATACAGCGATCTTCTATCGACTGTAGCTCTAAGTCTCAAGCTGTACTAAAACTACCTACTGACAGCCAGTTTCTCTATTGAGCACAAGTGTAATCTTTCACTGGAGGATTTTAGAGACATAAAAAAATAGTTTCCATGGTATGAGCGTAAAAAAATATTATTGTGCTGTAAGTGCAGAAATGCTATAAATGTCAAATTCCCTGGTACATGTGTTTCTGGTGCCACCGCCATAGGCAGTTTTATACTTTAGCAAATGCTGAAACAAACTGAATCTCTACCATCAAATCAAATTACTAAGAATACTGACCCGACTTAGTACCTTTAATGAATCCTGTAATTTTTCATAATGATACAATAATTTTAAATGGTATGGCATGCAACAATATACTTTGAGGATTTTTCTTGGTGTTAGTTTTCTGAATAACACCAGATAGCACTCTCTTAGTCCTTAAATTTCAAAAATTCAAAAGAGGGAGGGGGTGAACCTCGTACGCACCCCCATGCTCTCTTGTATTTTGATTCAAAGTTAAACTGGTATTGTTGACACCTTGATATATTAAATAGCACCACAAAGCATTCTTTTAGTTCTTCAATTTCATAACTTTCTAGGGGTACCCACCCCTACACTGCACCCATGTATTTTGATTCAAATTTCACCCTGTATTATTACTACCTTGATATGATAAAATAGCACCAGAAGTACTCTTTGAATCCTTGAATTTCAAAAATGTCCACTTGGCTCCCTCAAACTTCTATTCAACCTTAACTGTCTACTTTCTATTTTTACTGGCCACTTTGGGAATATTAAAGAATCATGAATGTCTCCGGGATCCTGTTATGAGGAAATTTAATTTCAAAAATAAAAAGTAACATGACTCGACTTGATGCGGTGAAAAGTCAAATTTATAAAGCATATATTTAAAAGAAAATTGCTGTACCCCTACTTGGAAAACTATTGCTGTCGTGGTGGTTGAAAAAAAAATTGTGGTAGTTCCAATTCATCCAGCTCCCTCCCCCGAAATCAAATGGTTAACCCTTACCACCGGACGTGATAGGGAAGCTGTGAAACCATGGTGAATCCATGTTTTTGAAATATTTGAAAAGAGGAGGATTATTTTTTAGAGAAAGAAAGCTGATGGAGGACCATTTTTAGCACAATGGAATCAGGGAAGGTCACATCTTGTACAACAGACCAGGCTTGATCCCCTCCCTTCTGTAATTTCCGAAGGCTCCCTTATTCGGGAAAATTTTGATAGGACAAATGGGACAGATATAAGTACTGCTATAGAGAGTCACCACCACCGTTAAAGGCATACCAATTGTCAAATGATCCAGCTGTCCCCGGGAGCCGTCCAGCACATTGACTGATAGCCAACTACTTATCCAAGGCCTAACCCACCACCACCGTCCAATACACTCCGACGTTTTTGAATAGACCCCAAACAAAGAAAAGCAAAAAAAAAAAAATTAAAACTACGAACAAAGAACAAAGAACACAACTGTTTCATAAAACATGCCTGTGATACGTATGGTGTTGCAGGTCGCCCTCTTCGGTGGAGCTCGAACACACAGGCTTCAGATTCCATTCTCTTCAACTTGAATCGAACAGAAATATTAAATTTGTACAAATTAAAATGGGGGGGGGGGTGAGGTACCTCTGCGTCCTGCCAGTGCAACGATCCACTTTGGGCACTCAAATTAGATAATATTTCTATTTGTAAATTTTATAGAATAGTTTTAAATAGTGTGAGTAAAGGTTCAATTTTATTTGTAGTTTTAAAAATTCTATTTCGCGTTGAAAATCAAAATGGAGGTAGGAAAAAGCCGATTTCTTACTGGTCCAATTGGCTAACAAGGCATTTTTTCCATATGGTTGGTTCAAGTAAATATTAACTACAAACTATAATTGTGAATGATCCCTGGGTGTTTGAATTTAGAATTTACCAACTTCAATGTGCAGTTTATTGGAAAAATAAACAACCGAACAGACGTGTTTTTATTTCTTTGCAAATATTCTATTTTATTTTTTGCTGTGTTTTACAGTTTAACGTTCTGATATATTACTTTATAGTACATTTTAACCACATGATATCTGAATGGAAAGCTACTTCAAAACATGTTCGTACTTAGCAAATCAACAAATAAAATTTACAATAACTAACAAGATATAGTAGTATTTAACTATACTGAAGATTTATGTTCTTCAAGCTAAAGCAGGGGAAACCATGCAGTGTTTTCGCGTTACACTGTTTTGAAGAAAACTTATACAAGCAACACAATGAAATAAAAAGTCTGTGATCGATCAAGTAGACTTAGAGCTCTCCGAGTTTGCATCGTAACTCAACAACACAAGACAAGATTTCATCGAAACGATTTTCCATTGGAATATCCGGTAAGTTTCGTAGGCATCCTTCTGTTCTTTCTAATTGTGACAAGGTAGACTTCCTATTTTAAGGGTAATGTCGCTGAATTATGTTTGTGATGACATATAATGCCAATATATCACCATGAATGGGTAGGCATCAATCTGATTAAAATCTTATGTGGTGAGAACGGCTAGATGTCTTTATTATCTCTATTTCCATCGTTTTGTGCCGTTCGTCTTGTTCCGGGACGGGAAGGCGGCTATCACATGGAACAAAACAAATGACACAACATGTTGGAAATAAAGGTAAATAAAGACATCTAACCGCTCTCACCAAATCAGATTTTAATCAGATTGGGTAGGCATTACAATAAATCTTCAAAAAATATGTGTGCAAATATGTCTAGCAACAAGAACACAATCATGATAGAAAATTAAAGTTTACTCTCAACAGTTGTGCTACAACGCCATTGGCACTTTTATTTCCTATATCCAGTCTACACTATTTAAAATAATGTAAAACTTTTGTATAATAGCTATTCCACACAGCCCTTGTACGAATACGAATACTGGATGTGTGACGTGTAACAAGAGTGGTGATAATTATCACTGTGCCTGTAAAATTGACTCAAGTGTCAGTGTTGCTCAGTAAAGAATGTTATTTATGCAAATATCTCTTTTTTTCGAATTTCACCTTTTTACAACACTACCAATGTTAACGTTGTATTAGTCTGAGTATGTTCTATTTAAATAACGTTTAGTCTAACTTACTAATGATCTTTAACATTGTTTATTATATTGTCATATCATATCATGTTATAGTTTTTTCAGAAAATGACGACGCCAAACCAACTCGTGCTTCAGTAAGTGGCGACGACGATCCACTCCTTATTTCGGGAAATAACAACACCGAAGCCGGCATCGAAACAACCAAGAATGAATCAACGAATGCTTAGGTAACTATTATATCGTATCATATCATATGATCAAACAATTCGAATTTGAATGTATCCGTAGCTGTTGCTATTTATCCCATACCTCATATGTAGATACTGAAACATTCTATGACAATTTATCTTGTTGGAGTACCTCTCGAGATGTTGGAAAAATGAATGGGAGATTGACGTTATAGTTTTATTACTATATTAGCAATAATTTCACTTCGTCTAAGATACAACACAGTAGCTTCAGTCATGGATGATGATGATGATGATGATGATGATGATGATGATGATGATGATGATGACGATGTTAATTATTATATAGCATTTTTCCACACTGTACTGAAGTACTTTCAAATGAATAGATAAAGATTCATTGGCAAATTATTTGTACAGAATTCAAAATCCTCCAACAATAAATATATACATATACTAGTATGTTTATGCAATACTATTCCGTCTTACCAACAGATTCAAACCTTCTCCATCTTAAGTGATGATGGTGATCGGGAACTTCAACATGCCACTGTTAAACTTGATGATCAGAATACCATAAAATTATAATGAAGGCCATTGGACAGATGTCTTCCGTAAAATTATTCTATACATTTCATTTTGAGATCATTATAACTATTGTTTGACTGCAATTGTCTTTGTTTTATTGTATGAATATAAATTACGTCTTGGTATCTTCAAACATGACATGCTTAGCTATCTCTGTGCCTCTGTGTCTCTGTCTGTCTGTCTGTCTGTCTGTCTGTCTGTCTGTCTGTCTGTCTGCCTGTCTATATATCTATCTGTCTGTCTGTCCCTGCCTGTCTTTGTCCCTCTCTGTGTGTGTATGTGTCTGTCTGTCTGTGTCTGTGTCTGTCTGTATGTGGTTGCGTCTGTGGCATATATCATGTGCTATGGGTGGATTTTAGTTTCTTTTGAATTTCTTCCATCTTAAAAGCGACTTGCAGGGTAGAGTGTGTGTGTGTGTGTGTGTGTGTGCGCGCGCACTCGCACGCGTGTGTGTCTGGTTGTCTGTCTGTCTTTCTTTCTGTCTGTCTGTCACTGCCTTTGTCTTTATCTCCGACTCTCTGCCTCTCATATCACTATATTTAATATTAGACTTTGCAGGTACACAGTACTTTTCATCGGGATAATATCGTTCAAAAATTGTGTTGCATCTAAGCTAGAGTCTAATATTAGATGGATGATGGATATTTGTGCAATGTCGCGCCTTCATGAAAAATCCGGAAGGTAGCTACCTCCATCATGAAGGCAGAAAGTCCTTCCTATCTGCATGTCTACACCGAGTGATATAGTTTTTAGTAATTTCACAATGGTGGTTGATAGAATGCATTTTTAAAATCATGTATCAGCTCGATGTTAAAAGAACACGAAAGTTCGAAGTTTTCCAGAGAAATAACACCACAGCCTAATCTCTCACACTTCCCAGGAGATCAAAATATCAAAGTTAAATTCTACCATAAGCACACCACAGGGTGCAGTGAGCATGGAATTGATTGATCGATCAATCGATTTATTGATTGATTTATTATTTGGGTGAATGATTCGATTGAACGATTGAAATTTTTGGTGAAATAAAACTTATTTTGTGCGTGATGTTGATCTATTGACGCATTGATTTTTGTAGTGATATAAAAAAAATTCTTCTTTCCCTTGCTACTTTTCTCACTTTCAGCTGTATATAATTCTCTCCTTATTGACTAAATAAAGACAGCTCGTCCATTATTCACCTCTTATTTCCTTATAGTGGTCTAAGCCACACCACAGAGTTCAGCGAGCATGTGATTGATTGATTGATTGATGATTGATTGATTGATTGATTGATTGATTGATTGATTGATTGATTGATTGATTGATTGATTGATTGATTGATTGATTGGTTGATTGATTGATTGATTGATTGATTGATTGATTGATTGATTGATTGATTGATTGATTGATTGATTGATTGATTGATTGATTGATTGATTGATCGATCGATAGATTTCTTGATTAATTTATTATTCGGTTGCATGATTGATCCTTTGAATGATTAATCTTTTGTGGTGATATAAAACTGTTTTTCTTCTTTCCCTGGCTAGTTTTCTTTCTTTCAGCTGCATATATCATTATCTCTTTACTGACTAAATAAAGACATCTTGTCCATTATTCTCTAAATTATCTAAATTAAAACGCCCCTAATCTTATAACTTCCAAGAGGTTAGTTACATTAAAACATTGCTTTATTTGCTTGTCCCCTTGTGCTAGTGGTGAACTTAGTTAGTAAACAGCGCCAGCTCCTGTGGTTAGCAAAACCACCCTGTGAGTCACAGAGATTACATATTTTATTTGTGTAGATTTGGTGCAACTGCATACGGTCTAAAATGTATTTATGTGTCTTCAGTTCATTCAGCCATAGAATATGCATGTATTGTATGGCAAGGAAGTTTAACTGAAACACAAAGATCATAGACTATAAGATACGTGTTGTTCCTCCCTCACCGATATGTGAGGGCGCCCCGTCACCACGTACCGTACACTGAGACTACAGATCACACATAGAAAGTGTTCACAAGAGAGCTTTTGGAGTTATTCAGCACGTAAAGTTAGAGAATTACAATTACGGATGGGATTTTATTTTACTATTCATAAGTACGTATACCCAACAATAAATATAACTTTAGGAACTAAAGAACTGAGTGAAAATTACTCGGTTCAGTTGTTTTCTGTGTGAGTATGTAACAAAAGAACGAATACATTAGTTTTGTCACTTTTGTTAGTAAAAAAAATTCAAATTGTTATATGCTCTTTTCAGTGTCAGTGGTGTTTTATGGTAAGGAAGTTTAACTAAAAAACAAATCATAGACTGTACCAAGGATACACAGTGTCGTTCCGCCCTCACCGATGTGTGAGGGTGCCCCATCACCGCGTACCGTACACTGAGACTATAGATCACAGATAGAAAGTGTTCAAAGAGAGCTTTTAGAATTATTCAGCACGTAAAGTTAGAGCATTATAATTACGGATGATTAGTTGATACAGTACTGTCCAAGACAAGATACCGCCAAGAGGTTGTTTCGTTTATCGTCATTTCGCAGTGTCGCGGAAGAAATACACAACTCTGGTTTGCCAGAATACAATGTGTCTATTACATGACAAAGTTTATAGAAAAAAATGTAATTTCTCGATGAACAACGTATAGACAGAAAGTAATATGTTCTTGTGGCATGTTGAGGGCGCTCTTGTAGAGAGCTGTAAAGTAAAGTTGGATTTAGTACAGTCTAAGCTCTGTCACCAAGGAACGACCATCGACTTTTGTTTATTGATGCTTTGTGTGTGTGTGCATTTTAGGCAAGTCTCCTTTTTTCAGTTACGTTTGAGGTACAGAGCAACACATCATGCAGATGTTTTATGGGTGTTTACTTAGTCAGGTTTAAACCGTTAAAAGTAGGGCCTACGCTTTCCCACAGCTATATTTTCCCCTAGGAAGGTTTTTTTTATCTATGTTTTTTAGTGCGAGGTCAAGCAGGGCTGACTTTGTCTCTCAGTTGCAACAACAATTCATGTGTAATCACTTTTGCATTTGTACACCTCTCTATTTGTGAGGTATTAAAGCCTGGTGGCAGTGTAACCAAGCAATAAGTTATAAAGTGTCAGACATGAAATTGAAGGATACTCAGATGATGCTATCTTCCCGTAGAAGAAATGTATGTATGTATGTATGTATGTATGTATGTATGTATGTATGTATGTATGTATGTACAGAGCGAGAGATACATACATACATACATACATACATGCATGCATACATACATACATACATACATACATACGCACGCACGCACGCACACACACACACACACACACACACACACATACATACATACATACACAATCTTAGCTTTATTGTTCCATGATGCCTATGGTTGAATAAGGGTTTTGTCACTTCAACTGGTTAAGAGTAGGTCCCTTATATCACTCTACTGAACGGTAAAATAAATACTGGGGAATAGGCAACTGTTACTATAAGTGAGTAAACAAATAAACATATTTGTTTTGGTCAAATTTCCTAGTTTCCTATAGATATACAAGTAAGTCACTGGTAAACAAAATACACACTGGTAGTTTTAAAAATCAATTTTATTTTATATTATATTGCAATACATGGATGTACAATTCAGGTTTGGAAGGTTGCAAAACTAAAATAGCACACCAACCCTTACAAATCAAACTGATTTATACCATACGGTGTAATGACATATGTTGTGGAAGTATATGGCGATAGGCTTTACGTAGTCTCGCTACCAGACTCCTATCGCCCCTTAGCTTTGTAAGGCTTCGCCGCTAGGGGCGCACTTCGAGCACCTTAAGATAAGGGACGACCATCACGAGTCTGGCAGCAAGACAAGGCTTTACGCTATCTTGTACAGACATTTTAAAAATAACATTTGAAAGCTGCCTAGCACAATTGTAAAAAGCAATTTCATGAATATATTATTATTTGAACTTACTTTGGTCAAAAGTTCATCAATAATCCTCCTCTACAGTTTAATTATTACAACATGTTTATTTTGTGTGTGTCATTAACAGTCTAACAAAAACAGTCCAATCTAGATCTCTTCTCTCTCATGTCTGTCTCGTCATAGAAAATTGATTTTGGCAGAAATCGAATCAATCAGTTAGTGATATCGAAACATCTTGTAGCATTTCTGGAGTTTTAACTTTCTTATATCTAAGCAACTCCATAAATTGTGGACAGTCACCTGTATTTTCAATCACCTTTGCAAGGTCAAATGTTATCCGTGACCTCCAACTCTGCGCAGTAGCAGTCGAGTTTCTTTTTGTCAAGTATGCATACATACCGTGGTCTCCCTTTATATCCTCCTTAGTGTTCCTTTCCAGCCAGTTTCTGACATTCGTATGTAGACTTATACCAAGGAAATCATAGATTTTTTCAGCTATTGTCATTGGTGAATTTGCCATGTCTTCATACCGTAGTGGAAAATATTTATTTTTTGGTAACCATTTACCCTTTGTTCCAAGTAGGATATTATGTAACATAGTAGTACAATACACATTCAATCGATGCAGTAAATCCTCGTCTAAATGTTCGGTCTTCAAAACAAAATGGGTGTCACGTTTTGAAGCTTTTCGATATTTCCCTAGTTGAAGAGGCATAACAGACGCCATCATTGCTCTCGGGTCTCTCATCACGTTGATGATTCTCAGTTGAACTTGATGGTGACTCATAAGGTAGACAAGCAGATTTAGATCCTGGAGACGAATTGTCTTTATGCTTCGGTATTTATACCCATTGCACGAGTGACTGGCTGTTTTGGAATTCATTCTATGGCAGTATGTATCATGTGCACCACATTCTTGGCTACTGTCGTCCACCCATGCCCGTACAATATCTTTTTTCCCAACCGGTATCCGCGGGTTGTACAATTTGTTCAGGAAATCCATTGTCGTTGGCGTAGAAAAATTACATGTGTACATGTCTTCAAACATTTCAATTCCTTGAACAGGCAATAGTGGATCGTTATCGCCAAGTTGTAATGCCCGCAGCGGCTCAAATATATACAGAAAATCAGGATTTTGTTTGAATAGTTCACCAACAAAGGATGAACCCGTACGCATTGAAGCAACGACAAGAACATTTATCGGTTGTGAATTGTCTTTTTCGTCCACACTGTCCTTCATTTCATCCGGCAAAACAATACCATGTGAGGGATCGGACAGGTGGTTGGACTTACCATGGAGGGAGGACTTACCAGCGTCTTTGAAGTCAACGTTGTCGTTTTCCAAATTCTGTAGAATCCTGTTTAAGACTTCGTAGTTATGCCCATATTGTTTTTTTAGAATGTTTTTCATGATTTCGATTTGACAAACAGTGGTGGTTGTATTACATGATAGTGAAGGGATTGTCCGTAGTGACGTCTGCCAATTCGTAACACTTTTGTCTAACTCCGTGTCAATATGGCGGACGTTTTGCAGGTTTTTGCCGTTGGTGATGTCGCTGGTTGAACCATCTCTCGTACTCCTACCGGTACCGTGGGTATACACAGTATGTAGCCATACATACGTAATAACGATGTTAAACAGGGTCAATATGGATACACTAAGAACGAATTGTCGACAACGCATTCTGTCTCCAGTATTCCGTAGTGAACGCTTGTATGGGTTTTTCTCCAAACTTGAATACACGCGATGCCTGCATAGATCATGTCATTGACCCATCAATGGAATTCCAAAGGGTCACGGGGACAGCTTTCTTATCACGTATATTCGGACCAAAAATATACCTCGTTAATCTCGTTATAAAGGAGAGAGATAAACCTGCCACGTACAGTCACTCACCGATATGCGGAGATCGCCCACTTCTATACGTACGGAATGATTATGTAACTACAATTGTGTATACTATTAGGTGCTGAGGGTTGGACCATTTGATATCAGGTGGGGGAAGGCTCTTAAGAACCATTCCGTAAACTAAATACACGTAAACATGATAAACATTGATGAATCTGTTCCAGTAAAACACTACCATCCAGTTAAAAATAGAACCGAGAGAAATGTGTACTTCATGTTGACAGACGTATATGATCAACCTTGCCATAAACGGTCGTCAAACTATACTTTGACAATGCAATGCTATGCGTATAGCTGAAAGTATGAAAGTAAATATACAAGAAATAATGATGTTGAGTATTTATAGGTATTGATATTATTTATTGTCATTTACCTGTCAATCACCAACTCCGAATTCATTTCACATGTATGTATGTATGTATGTATGTATGTATGTATGTATGTATGTATGTGTGTGTGTGTGTGTGTGTATGTATGTATGTATGAATGTATGTGTGTGTGTGTATGTATGTATGTATGTATGTATGTATGTGTGTGTGTGTGTGTATGTATGTATGTATGTATGTATGTATGTATTTATTTATTCATTCATTCATTCATTCATTCATTCATTCATTCATTCATTCATTCATTCATTCATTTTTTTGGATTCAGATCCATGGCAAATTTCAACTTCCCTTTAACAAAGTTAGTTCTTGAATATGTTACCATTCTGTTGAAAACGTCTATAAATACTCCGAGCCGCTCGAACGATAAACAGTCGGTACAAAACGCAGGCACAGACCAGGTCTGGTCTGGTCTGATATTGACTGAATATATATATTTTTTATTCACATTCAAATCCAAAGATATCAATCCGTCATTATATTTCGTACAGATGTTTTATTAGTTGTCAGTTTACTTTTTCTCAGCAATTCGCCATTAGTTACCTTTGTTTTCAAAATCAACACATAATTAGTGTCTTCTGTTTTAGCAATTACATATATTTCATACTAATTCTTGTACGTACTGGGTGCATTCAAGAGTAAAAATATTTTGCTAACTGCAGGCATTATTAGAATGTTGCACATGAAAAACAAAAAAAGATGACAGACTCTCATACGGGAAAGTAGTTGCATTTCGTACAGTTTCAGTATTTATTGATAACACAGGATGATTTGCACAACTAAAATATACCATTGGAATATGTCTGGGACAAGTATGTATGAATTTGGCTTGGCTGAATTAAATGAAGTGACAATTGCTCATCCAGGATCAAAACCTCTTGGGATATTAGTCCAAGTGCGTCATTCCCAAAGAGAAATAACGATCTAGCAGGTGACACAGTTTCACGACTGGAAATCTGTTACCCTAATTCAGTGGATAAACCTTTGGAAGTTTGAAAAAATTGATTAAAACATCGTGAAAATTAATGCCCTCCGTATGTCCTAATTTTTTGTAGTGTTGTCATGCTTACGTAAACGCGTTCCAGATGAAAAGGTCAAAGGTTATTCTGTGAGCGATATAACGTGCACAGTTAAATAGTCGTTAGAATCTAACAAGTAAAACACTGTGTGTAATAATATTTCAAAGTTTGCCTTATATTAAATCTGTTTTATATGAATGTTCACGCTTTAGTATATATTGATATATATGTATATATGTAGTCTTGGTTAACTTTGAGGGCGTCACGTGACCCCCAGCAGGGCTGGAGCCCTCAATGGAGATTGACATATACATTATATCAAAAGTCAATGAAAGTTGACGCAAAAATTCAGGTCAGGTGATGAGTACATTGTATGCTTTGTAGTTATGGATATTTATCATTGGGTGTGCGTATCTACCATTTATACTCACATCTTTTGTATTGTATTGATTTCTACTTATTTACTACACACACTATGACACATCTATGATACGCATGCTCCATGTGAGCGATAATTAAAATCGGTAATTAATGGCTGTCAAGAGAGATATCGTTAACAATTGAGCAGTTCGGAGTATTTATCATAGGCGTTTTCAACAGAATTTAAACATATTCAACATTGATAAAAGACAAGGTGAAATGTGCCACGAAAACCAATATATATTGGAAATAAAACAGATGACGGATCTTTAGATCCGAATGTGAATGTGAATCCAACAAAATATTCAGTCTTCGCATTTTGTACACTAATTATGATCTGTTCAGAATGACTTCTCCTATGGTTGATAACCCTAGCTGTACATTTTGCCAAAGGGGATTAGAAACAAGAGATCACCTCTTTTTTTTTACCAAGGTGAATTTTCCCGTCTATTTTGGACTTCCTTCCAAAATGTATTTAGAAAGGTCCTGAGATTTTTTCTCGTCAACAAGTAATTCTAGGTTGTACAAAATTTTCAAGAATAGCCATTTTTTTTTACTACTCCTTGGAAAGCATTTCTTACAATTGCAAGCCACAGAATATTAAACGTTTTTGCTGTAAATGTGAAATATGCTCAAACTGTCGAAAAACACTAGCCAGTAAAACTGACAAGATTGAAGTGCATCTCCACTTTTTTGTCCTGTCCTTTGTGTGTGTGTGTGTGTGTGTGTGTGTGTGTGTGTATGTGTGTGTGTGTGTGTGTGTGTGTGTGTGTGTGTGTGTGTGTGTCTTGTGGTTTGTATACTTCATTTTTGACAAAATTTGAATAAAAAATTGTTAACGAGCAAACAAATATTCAGTCTTTACCCGTGACCTGACCTGGCCCCGGTCTGTACCTGTGTTTTGTACCGACCGGTTTACACAGTTCGTCGACCTCTAGCAAGCGTTCACTGACTCGGAATAGCTAGGAAATATATTTCGTGTATGGCGAATTGGCTATATAATGGAAAAACATGATTTTGATCAAAGAACAAAACTGCAGAGGAGTAAACATAATGATCGCTTTCTCTACCACTGCCGTAAACAACAACAACAACAACAACAACAACAACAACAACGGAAAAGAGAGAGGAGAATAGAGTAACTTCTAATTAAAAGTAAAGTATGTGTGACCCTTCAAGGGAATCTAATGACGTCATTGTCTAAATAATGATCTAAATTTAACAACATGAACATTGTAAGCCTTCGCCATTTATACAGGATCGTAGTGACATGAATGAGTGCCACTCTTCATTTTTTTAAAAAGAAAGCATGGGTGTGGCTCACATTCCGACGACGCTTTGAAAATATCACCAAGCATACAGATTGACGACCACATGTGGCACACCTACACATTTATCACCGACTGAGTCTGCATGCAGTCATATTGTACATGGAGAGAATAGTCATTGGTATAATATATCAACTCCTACGGAATACAAACAGTTCAGAGGTGGTAAATAACATCTACCAATAATGGAATAATTAAAAACCAGAAGACCTGTATAAGCTGACGAAATCCTCATAATATCATGAATCAAACATGACGTACGCTTGGTCCAAAAGTTACCTCTCTCTCTCTCTCTCTCTCTCTCTCTCTCTCTCTCTCTCTCTCTCTCTCTCTCTCTCTCTCTCTCTCTCTCTCTCTCTCTCTCTCTCTCTCTCTCTCTCTCTCTCTCTCTCTCTCTCTCTCTCTCTCTCTCTCTCTCTCTCTCTCTCTCTCTCTCTCTCTCTCTCTCTCTCTCTCTCTCTCTCTCTCTCTCTCTCTCTCTCTCTCTCTCTCTCTCTCTCTCTCTCTCTCTCTCTCTCTCTCTCTCTCTCTCTCTCTCTCTCCCTCTCTCTCTCTCTCTCTCCCTCCCTCCCGCTCCCTCCCTCCCTTCCTCCCTCTCTCTCTCTTGTTGATTAAGACACTATGTAAACAAGACTACGAAATTATAAATACTGTAACCGTGTTATGTAGAAGTAAAAATCAAACAGAACAATGTGTAAACTAAAATACAAAGTTTCGATAACGTTGACGTCAGGACAGTGACCGATGATCATTTTCCTTGGAAATCTTTTAGCATATTGAACATTGCAGAGGGGGGGGGGGGGGCAACGTTTAGAAAATACTAATTTAATGCACATAATGATAATACACTGTAGATCAACGGGGCCCTGTTCATGCTGTTTGAATGAAATTGAAATAGGATGGGGATGACCCTTTATTGAGATATCATCTACCAGACAATATGAGGGCATATGGTTTTGAAAATACCAGACAATTGATGAAACACACCCACTATTCTCTGTCCTTGAATTAAGGTTTAGTACTCCCTAGATAAATAGATTTGTTGGACTCATCAGTGAACAAGTCATATGTAAATTGTAAATGGTTTATACTTACTGAACTGATTTCAGAACGTCGGTAGTTATATATGAAAAGGTATAGGGTAAAAGGGTAATACATTTATTGTATACATAGTCTAGACACTGAGTGTACGTATATATCGCCACTGTCTATATATGGTTTACAGCGCTCGTTGCATCGACATACGTCGACGTCGATCGAAGAACTTGTATGCTGAGTTCATGTGCACGTGTCTGTCAATACTGAGAAGTCTATGTCTATGGTTTGATATTTTATGCCTCTAAATGGCCTCCTACACTGTCTTATTTTCATTTTTTCACCTTTGGAGTTGTCTCTCCAATCAGTAGCAATCAAGGTGATAATTGTCTTTCTCCCAAAACATGATGGATGGTGTCTGGCGAAGTACCTCCCTGTATATGTTAGAGCTAATTAGAGACAACTCCGTATGCGTGTGAAATCCACATCCTGTGGAAAGTAATCTCATTCAGAGTATTATTGTTGTTGGCTACCACTGTTATTTTAATGTATCATATTGCATATTGTACCACATAATTTTATATCTTCAGGTGACAGAAGGAGTGGCTAAAATAATGCTTTCATTTGGCGGGGCTTAACATTTTTTGAGAAGAGAGGGTGAGAGGAGCTACAACATTATTTAACCGTGAATTGTGTACATTTCCGAACTGTAGCTATGCAGACAAATTGCATGAGATAGTATCGAGATGACTGAATAAGGGACCGGTCAGTTTCTTCAGCCTGGGGGGGGGATTCTTAAATTGGGCCGACAAAAAGTCACTGACCCCCCCCCCTATCTGTAAAACCAAAAACAGGCTGACCCCCCTATCACTTAATTCTAAAACTTGATGACCCCCCCCCCTCCCTTAGTGTGGACTGCTTGACTGTCTTGCATCTACTTTATAAGATCCCGGGTTAGCACTATCATAATTATAATTATTGACTACACAGGGTAAATATATTCCAAAAGGAGTTATCTTGACAGTGAAAGGTATAGGAAAGCTTGGGCAGGGAATATGTATATCTCTTATGGGGGGGGGGGGTCCTAGGGATCTCCCCCTAGAAGTCCAGGAGGTTTTTTGTTTTTTACTCTGAAAAGTCAATTTTGAGACTATTCAGGCCCTTTCAGACAATAATTTCCAGGCTTTACAAGACAGCAACAACATGTAAAAGAAAAATATTTTTGAAATATTAAGTTTGATAGCATCTTGACAGTAAGAGGTAGGGGGAAGAATTTTAGACTGGGATGTGTACACCTCATGTAGTGGGGGTCCTAGGGGGTCTCCCCCTAGAAGTCCTGGAGGTTTTTGTACTCTGAAAAGTCAATTTTGAGACTATTCAGACCCTTTCAGACAATAATTTCCAAGCTTTACAAGACAGCATCAACATGTAAAAAACAACTACACAGGGTTGAAATGCTTTTGAAATATACTTTGACAGCATCTTGACAGTAAGAGGGGAAGAACTTGAGACTGGGATATGTCCACCTCATGTGGGGGTCCAAGGGGTCTCCCTCCAGAAGCCCTGGAGGATTTGTACTCTTAAAGCTAATTTTTAGGCTATTCAGACCCTTTCAAGCAATAACTCAATCCATGCTTTACAGGACAGCATCATCAAGTATCATAAACTATTCTTTATAACTTACATAGGGTTGAAATATGTTCCTAAACAGTTAAATGGCATCATTATATACATGTAGTAAAGGTCAGCACATCTACTGGTAGTATCATTGGAAGGGGAGATTTGGAGTTTAAGGCAATTTTAGACTACCTTGGCAAACATTTCACATCTTTAAAAGACAATATCATCTCAAATTAGAATTGGGTGAAAATATTTAAGAAAAGTCTAATACCATTATGACAATGAAAAGGTTGTTGGTGCATCTGATTGTTCGTTGAATGCATGAGTGACCTCTAGGGGTGAGGGAGTCCTTGGGGTTTTACCCCTGGCAGATCTGCAGTTTTTGGCTTCTATTAAGGCAATGTTTAGTTTATTCATAGCCTTTGAGGTAATATTGCCAAGCTTCGAATAGCTAACGTAAATGTACGTTTTAAATGAGTTTCCCATGTCACATAAAAATGGCCCCGTAACATTGGTATAGTGGCATGTATAGTAAAGTCACCGGTATGTTAGAGAACTTTAGGTGGTCATACCTTGTGTATAATAGAAACTGGAATCTGATGAGATGTGGTGATTTGTAGTGTCAATAACATGTAGTGTCCAAAATAGAAAGTGTATTAATCCCTTCTGACAAGTTCATAGTGACTAGTAGGGAACATTTTAGATTAACTTCTTTTATAAACTATCTATGAAGATTACCATTACAAAACCTTCAAGTTCACTTTTGCCCCAAAGTGCAATATAAGTGAAGCACTGATTGTGAAACAGCCAAGCATTTACATGACATGTTCTGTAACTAGTGTGGTAGCTAGGTAATACATGTATATGTATATTTATAGTTATGCTTGAACTAATAAGTAACATTAAAGAATTCATGTAAGAAACGGAGAAGAACAAATATTGACATGTACCACATTTCAGACAAGGCTATATGCCATTGTAGAAAAAGGATTGTTATCTTCCATCACAATCCAAAACACAATGACCCCCCCCCCCCCTATGAATACAAAGCCAGCATGTAGTGAGGAAAAAAATAGCTCTTTTATTGGCACAATAATGTATTTTAGGGCCATGCATAACAAATTTTTTTCCCATTTTTCAATTTGACATTTTTAGAAATGTTTGTATTGGGGTACAAAACAGGTTTCATTATAAAAGACCTCCTCTCACCCCACCCCTCACTAAAAGAATTTAGTTTTTACCCTACATTAAACTATTGATCTCAACCATGTTGAAATGATTCAGTCAATCTAATGGCGAGTTCAATATAAAACAGTGCTTATAATAAAGAATTTTGATAGCGTTATTTATCCCACAGCTGTTCACACACGCGTACAGCTGAGATGATTTATTGGCGGCTTTGAGTATTGTGTTATAACATTTACATAGTATTATTTGTTGTGTTTCAAATCAAGTATCAGATCAATGTTCCAAGCACAAGTTGGCTACTCAGTTTTGCTATGTTATGTTATGTTTTTGTTTTGTTATGCATGCTACTTAATGCTAAAGCATGTCTGCATAGTTTAATGTCAATACATCACTTTTTTATTTTCAAGGTCAATAACTTGTTTTGTATATGGGGATACGATTCAAGAATCTACACCAATATTATCAGAGAAGTAATGGTATATAGTGATACTTCTAAGACTGTATTAAAAAAGAGTACAAACGTAGGTCAAATGGTTTTCTAAGAGGAAAATGTTCGCACCATTTTCAAAAACGAAGGTTAAAGGTTAGATAGCTAAGTATACCCTATTGTAATCAACGAATTTTCATTACGTTCATGCAAAGATCCGAATCTTTCCAGAGCATTTCAAAGTTTATTTCTGTTCAAATGCCAAAGAGGGCGCTAGTCAACTATCCGTTACAGACTACGGACTGACCCTAAACTTCTAATACTATGCTATATTATTGCAGTTTAGGTAACAGCAATTCAATTAAATCCACCTTATCGACTTTGCTGATTTTTACAAACGAAATATTTTTTTCCAGTCTGAGTACTACATGTACAGTGTACAGCTAGGAGATTGTAGTCTCATCCCCAAGACGGATTTATTACCATGGAGTTACAAAAATGAAAATTAACAACATTTTTAAGATGATGATTATCAACATCGTAAATGCATATGAAATGTGTTAATGCAGACATCAAATAATAAAAATACCATGACAATCAATACATTTATTATCTAACATAGATGAATAAATTATCAGAATGATTGACGTGTGTGGTTACCATGATTACAATACAATATAAATATAATACATTTAACTACATGTTTTTAATTAAATATAAGATAAAATACTTCTAACGCCAGTTCAATAAGGTTTGGACAAATATTCGAATAATGATGAAAATGGAATGCATTCTTAATATTTCAATATCTTACAAGTACAACATATATGACCTCCCTACATTCTTTACATAATTATATAATAATACAACTGTCGACATAAAACTGTGGATGAATTGAACCTGTTACAAACAGGGAAAGTAAACAAATGAATTGGATTAATAACACTTGGCTCAGCATGTTGGAACGGCAGAGACTTGTATTACACACCGTGGTTTGATACGGTATGTACATGCAATACCAGGGGAAATAGAAATTTATTTGAATATGTAAAGTGGCCATAAAACAGTTCTTATCAAATGATGGAATGTAATATCAGTCTCTGTACTTCCAACATGATGTGCCAAGTGCCAATTCATTTGTTTGCTTTCCATAACCTCCTACATCTCCATTATCACAGCGTCAATGCAATCCAACCAGCTACAAGCAGAATGCCACCATGTGGCGTGTATTTCCGTGGTCCATCAATGTCATAAAGGGCATGTAGATAACATGTTCCTGAGAACAAGACGATGCCTCCTGATAAAAGACTGCCAGCCTGTAAATAAATAAATAAATAAATAATAATTAATCAATTAATGATGATAATAATAATAATAATAATAATAATAATAATAATAATAATAATGAATGAATGAATGAATGAATGAATGAATGAATGAATGAATGAATGAATGAATGAATGAATGAATGAATGAATATGTATTTTATGTATGCTGGAAAATACCCACGCTGTTAATTTTTTATTATGTCTCAAAGTCAGCTGTTTTCGTCCAAAAACGTTTAATACATTGAATGACGCTTTTTTTCAAAGTGTATCACTGTACGTTTATTAATCTTAAGTTTTAATTCAAAGTACACCAAATCAAATTTCGGAACATGTCCCCTGCAGACCCTGTAACATCCATGTGGTGAAGGTATATGTGTCGGCGAAAATGGTATAGTGTAACGATGTGACAGAGACGCAGCAATATTCATATACCTTATCAAAAGAGTTGTTGGGGACATAACAGTATATACTGCTGTTACGTGGGTATACTGCAGTTGCTGATACATTGAATGAATCTGATGTGTAAACAGGCATGTCACAAAGCATGTCCTTTCTATACATGTAGCAGTATTTATTCATGTACATATATTACTGTATACATTGATGTGTGCACAGGTATGATTTTATTACAATGTCATATTTGTACACACATTCTAAACCATGATACTATATCCTCTGTTTATGAGATATTTTCAGAAATTACACAACCTTGTACATACCTGTACCAACAGACCTGTTACATGCATGTGTATATAATGTCCTCAAATTAACCAAAGTACAGACCCTGTGACATAACTCGTAAACACATCTCTGGATACACATCAGTGTGGACATTCTTGTTTCATGTGATAACAGTAATGTATAGTCAGAAAGTACACAACTGTACATATGTCTGTGTCAACGGACCAGTTACAAGTCTGTGAATACAGCTCTGAAATCTTATCAAAGCTACATACCATATGATGGGATGGGGGGGGGGGGTTACCCAGTAAAACTTGCAGAAACAATATTACAAATTAACAGTATTGTTTCGCAAGGGATCTACACATCCCTGTGACAGGCATGTAAGGTCATGTAGTATATAAATCATGGTAAGAAGATACAATTTGGGGTCAGAATGAATTTGATGCCACAGAAGCTGTTTATATACAATCTACGAAAACATGAATGGGGTGAGCTAAGGAAAGACTTCACTGACACACCGATAGAATTGGGTAAAAATAACAATACAACTTATACGAAATCAACAGGAGGTACTTCTGGTGTAGATGCAGGCCATGTTTTTATCACTTTTCATATATCTGTGGAACTTACATAATGTCATACCACTATTAAAGTGGTCTGAGTTATAATAAAACACTAATAGTCATTCGATTCTAATAGCATATAGCATTCTATCAGGAAACAGAGTCCTGAATCTCAGCTCATGTGGTGTTTATACTTTGATAAGTTATCGACACTAATTACATTGTATGTATTTGTATGAAACTTGTCTCATTTCTGCTTACCATGAGCAAACAAACACACTGGTGTTTTTTCGCGGGTTATACAGTTCAAATCGACCAATACTTACAACGAAAGGTTGTCCACAGAATGGAACAGCAAGCATCGCTAGGCTGGTAATAAAATGGTAATTTTTAGCCGTATCAAAAACCTAAAAATAAAAGGAATGATGAGGCATGATTGATGTAACAAGTATAGGCAGGCAAAGTCCTATTCGTTGATAAAATACAATTTTGAAGTGAAGTGTTACATGTTTATGTCAAAAAGGAACGCCAGTTACGCCACTCTTGGTCCTGGAAATGTCATTCATTTTGGGTTCTAGAGAGTCATTTTCTGGTACTACATCACCCACATTATATCGATTTTAGAGAAACGGGGAGATGAAGTTGTCCTTCACTTGGGAAATCTTTGCATGCTGTGGACCGCACTGCCTCATGGGAGTGAGCAGAAATGTTTATGCAATAGGTGAACAATGAATATTCATGTCTTTTTTCACTGAAGGTCGTGTATGCACGCTTTTACATGAATATTCATTGTTCAACTATTGCACTGACACCCATGCTGCAATGTGGTCCAAAACCACAATCTCCAAATGAGGGACAATTTCAAATTAGTGTTTCACATTTCAAATCGCCAGTAATGTACGTTATGTAAAACCATGAAATAACTCTACAGAACCAAAAGTTAATGAATATGCTTTTATTTCTAGGATTTGCTTTCCCCTTCAAAAACCTCTTGGTGTCAAATCATTTATTTGAAGTATTATATTACGTGTATTATGAGTTATAAATTCGATGTATTGAACAGACAATAAGTTGATAATAATTTTTAAAAAATCATGGATATTACGCAATTACGTACTTTTAGTTCAATCATGCTACAATAAGATTACAGCAGACTTTATAGCTTGGATCCCCTTACTGTACACAGTATGGCTTTACTTCGGACTTGCAAGTGGCTTCTTTTATGACATGCTCCATTTTCTAAATTTAAAACTCCGGTGATTGTTTTCATAAGGTTTTCAAAAGAATTCCAGGTGATCACCAAATCTCGCGTGATTGCAAAACAGCGAGTTTCGCTATCCTCCAAGATCCCAAGATATATTCGAAACTTATATTAAAATCTTAAAATCACAGATAATGTCAATATCAAACTGTACATATAAAAAGGGAAACCTTCTTTGTCAATCGAGATGTTATTTGAAGTGGTGTTTTCACTCATGGGACATTACAGCTAAAAATGATGTTGGCGTGGTGTTTCAGTCATGGGAAATTACGTTTTGAATACAAAGATAGACACATTTCAACTCTAGATTAACAATAACAGAGACACAATAAACCACAGCGGGATTATTTGCCAAATCACAATGAACACTGATAAGCATTGCTATTCTTTCAAAGTGCAGTAGAAACAGGCTTCTAATGAAAACATTACACATGGACTTGATAATTTTAATGGCTGCAATTGTTTATTTTCTAACTGATAATCAACATTTCAACTTGACTACTTCTACATCACCACCGTACACGACACCTATATGTAATTGTTTCTTTTGCATTAGAAACTGTGATAGGGCATGTATCAAATGTCATGTTACATGACAGAAACACCAAGACTACATCATTTTAGCTATATCTATAAAGTCTAACTAACACGACTACATGATAGACAATCGACACACATATGTGTGTGTCAATTTAACTGACCTGGTGTCTATAGGTATCTTGTACGTTGGTCTTGAAACCTGTGGTTATAAAATATAGGTCAAATTTCTTTATTTATCATGTTACATTTACCTTTACACCACTCTTGTAAAGTGTTTTCAAGAATAAAAATCTACTTATTTGTCAACTTATATAAAGTTATATGTATGTATGTATGTATGTATGTATGTATGTATGTATGTATGTATGTATGTATGTATGTGTATGTGTGTGTGTGCGTGCGTGCGTGCGTGCGTGCGTGCGTGCGTGCGTGCGTGCATGCATGCATGCATGCATGCATGTACATGTATGTATGTATGTATGTATGTATGTATGTATGTGACATCGTCATTAGCTATTTTTGTTGATATCGGTAGATACCAAAGCAGTATCGGTAATACATATCATATCATTATATTATCCTCGACACGTGAATATTAATGATAAATATAAACTCAATGTATCATCAGCTATTTATTCATTTTCATCACATAGAGGTTCCTTTTTATCATTCTGGGCAGTATAAGTCAGTATTGATTGTGATACAACCCGTTGTCTTTTTATCGGTAGTACTGATTGTGTTAGAAATCACTGTTTTTTATCAGTCTGCCTCTGTTCAGTACTGATTGTGTTACAAACGAATATATCACTTTATAGAAGAACCTCATGTGACGATCCTTCCTATGAGTTATGATCGCCATGGTAACCATGGACAACCCATCATAACGGTTGTACGAGGATACGCATTATCATGTCGCAACTCTACGTACGTACGGCATAAATTTAAAAACTATTTTAATCCCTTGTGTAACTATATTGTCTGTGACACACATCATAATAAGACAAAATACAATATAGCGCCATACCCCCCCCCCCCCAATAGATTTATTACTTTATCACTCTCAGTTTATAAACCTGTCATATGTTTTGCTACGTGTGGGTTTTTTATGGAACAAAGCGAAGTGTAGTTTAAACAGCAAAACTATCTAATTTACTTAAGTGCCCGAGTCAATAACCATTATTTCAAGAAAATTGTCAAACAGACTTGTGTTTTAAACCATTTTTTATATTCACTCAGACCATGTATCGTCCATGCTTAAACAGGCCCTATCATGGAAAAGTAAGGGGTTAAGCGTGTGTGATAACACATCTTTCTATTCAATACGCCACGTAATTATAATTTACTGAGAATCTAAAATTTAGCAGCCTTTTTTTCCATGTGTGTCCTCTCTCTCATGCTCTGCAGTGTTTCTATCGTAAACATGATTGTTACTACATGTGCAAAAGCTGTAATATATCGCCGAGTGCAATGCGGAAGAGAATACTGTACAAATAGGTCAGTTCGATTCCATCTACAGAATGAATTTGTGAATGACGTCACTCAAGTCAACTTACTGTGAGCTCCGTGTGCACCAATTAGCACTGCCGATGCTCCCGACAGAGCACCTACACGGAAGAAAAACTTGCCAGCAAACGAATTCAGCTTTGCTAACTTCGACGCCATGTTATATCGTTCTACACACGACGATGACAACAACAACGCACGTAAACCACTTTGAATGTCATCCGAGGTCATTTATAGGTTAGAACCCGGTAAACCCGGTAAACCCGGTAAACCTGGCCGTTACATGTAACTTCTTAACGTCTGTATTAATTCAATTTCGAGTCATCTTATTTCAAATTATTGTGATGTTCATAAACATCTTTTATATATTTTATGACTTTTAACTTTTGACAGAAAATGACATTGTATGTATGTATGTATGTATGTATGTATGTATGTATGTATGTATGCATGCGTGTGTGTGTGTGTATGTATGTATGTATGTACAGTATGTATGTGCGTGTGAGAGATACTTGTTGGCTTACAGAAAACAGACAGCTGGGTAGGTAGGTACAGGTAGATAGGTAGGTAGACAGGTAGATAGGTAGGTAGGTAGGTAGATAGGTAGGTAGGTAGATAGGTAGGTAGGTAGGTAGGTAGGTATATAGGTAGATAGATAGATAGGTAGGTAGGTAGATATGTAGGTAGGTAGATAGGTAGGTAGGTAGGTAGATAGGTAGGTAGGTAGGTAGGTAGACAGGTAGATAGGTAGGTAGGTAGGTAGATAGGTAGGTAGGTAGGTAGGTAGACAGGTAGATAGGTAGGTAGGTAGGTAGGTAGGTAGGTATATAGGTAGATAGGTAGGTAGGTAGATAGGTAGGTAGGTATATAGGTAGGTAGGTAGGTAGGTAGATAGGTAGGTAGGTAGGTAGATAGGTAGGTAGGTAGGTAGATAGGTAGGTAGGTAGGTAGGTAGGTAGATAGGTAGGTAGGTAGGTAGGTAGATAGGTAGGTAGGTAGGTAGGTAGGTAGGTAGGTAGGTAGGTAGGTAGATAGGTATATAGGTAGATAGATAGATAGGTAGGTAGGTAGGTAGATATGTAGGTAGGTAGGTAGGTAGGTAGGTAGGTAGGTAGGTAGATAGGTAGGTAGGTAGATAGGTAGGTAGGTAGGTAGGTAGGTAGGTAGGTAGGTAGGTAGGTAGGTAGGTAGGTAGGTATATAGGTATATAGGTAGGTAGGTAGATAGGTAGGTAGGTATATAGGTAGGTAGGTAGGTAGGTAGATAGGTAGGTAGGTAGGTAGGTAGGTAGGTAGGTAGGTAGGTAGATAGGTAGGTAGGTAGGTAGGTAGGTAGATAGGTAGGTAGATAGGTAGGTAGATAGGTAGGTAGGTAGGTATATAGGTATATAGGTAGATAGATAGGTAGGTAGGTATATAGGTAGATAGATAGATAGGTAGGTAGGTAGATAGGTAGGTAGGTAGGTAGATAGATAGGTAGGTAGGTAGGTAGGTAGGTAGACATGTAGATAGGTAGGTAGGTAGGTAGGTAGGTAGGTAGGTAGGTAGGTAGGTAGGTAGATAGGTAGGTAGGTAGGTAGGTAGGTATATAGGTAGATAGGTAGGTAGGTAGATAGGTAGATAGGTAGGTAGGTATGTAGGTAGACAGGTAGGTAGGTAGATAGGTAGGTATATAGGTAGATAGATAGATAGGTAGGTAGGTAGGTAGGTAGGTAGGTAGATAGGTAGGTAGGTAGGTAGGTAGGTAGACAGGTAGATAGGTAGGCAGGTAGGTAAGTAGGTAGATAGGTAGGTAGGTAGGTAGGTAGATAGGTAGATAGGTAGGCAGGTAGGTAGGTAGGTAGATAGGTAGGTAGGTAGATAGGTAGGTAGGTAGGTAGGTAGACAGGTAGATAGGTAGGCAGGTAGGTAGGTAGGTAGATAGGTAGGTAGGTAGGTAGATAGGTAGGTAGGTAGGTAGGTAGGTAGGTAGATAGGTAGGTAGATAGGTATATAGGTAGGTAGGTAGATAGGTAGGTAGGTAGGTAGATAGGTAGGTAGGTAGATAGGTAGGTAGGTAGACAGGTAGATAGGTATATAGGTAGATAGGTAGGTAGGTAGGTAGGTAGGTAGGTAGGTAGGTAGATAGGTAGATAGGTAGGTAGGTATGTAGGTAGACAGGTAGGTAGGTAGGCAGGTAGGTAAGTAGGTAGATAGGTAGGTAGGTAGGTAGGTAGATAGGTAGATAGGTAGGCAGGTAGGTAGGTAGGTAGATAGGTAGGTAGGTAGATAGGTAGGTAGGTAGGTAGGTAGACAGGTAGATAGGTAGGCAGGTAGGTAGGTAGGTAGATAGGTAGGTAGGTAGATAGATAGGTAGGTAGGTAGGTAGATAGGTAGGTAGATAGGTAGGTAGATAGGTAGGTAGGTAGGTAGGTAGACAGGTAGATAGGTAGGCAGGTAGGTAGGTAGATAGGTAGGTAGGTGGGTGGGTAGATAGGTAGGTAGGTAGGTAGGTAGGTAGGTAGATAGGTAGATAGGTAGGTAGGTAGGTACGTAGGTAGGTAGATAGGTAGGTAGATAGGTAGGTAGGTAGGTAGGTAGATAGGTAGGTAGGTAGGTAGGTAGGTAGGTAGGTAGGTAGGTAGGTAGACAGGTAGATAGGTAGGCAGGTAGGTAGGTAGGTAGATAGGTAGGTAGGTAGGTAGATAGGTAGGTAGGTAGGTAGGTAGGTAGGTAGGTAGATAGGTAGGTAGATAGGTATATAGGTAGGTAGGTAGATAGGTAGGTAGGTAGGTAGATAGGTAGGTAGGTAGATAGGTAGGTAGGTAGACAGGTAGATAGGTATATAGGTAGATAGGTAGGTAGGTAGGTAGGTAGGTAGGTAGGTAGATAGGTAGATAGGTAGGTAGGTATGTAGGTAGACAGGTAGGTAGGTAGATAGGTAGGTATATAGGTAGATAGATAGATAGGTAGGTAGGTAGGTAGGTAGGTAGGTAGATAGGTAGGTAGGTAGGTAGGTAGGTAGATAGGTAGGTAGACAGGTAGATAGGTAGGCAGGTAGGTAAGTAGGTAGATAGGTAGGTAGGTAGGTAGGTAGATAGGTAGATAGGTAGGCAGGTAGGTAGGTAGGTAGATAGGTAGGTAGGTAGATAGGTAGGTAGGTAGACAGGTAGATAGGTAGGCAGGTAGGTAGGTAGGTAGATAGGTAGGTAGGTAGGTAGATAGATAGGTAGGTAGGTAGGTAGGTAGGTAGGTAGATAGGTAGGTAGATAGGTAGGTAGATAGGTAGGTAGGTAGGTAGGTAGGTAGGTAGACAGGTAGATAGGTAGGCAGGTAGGTAGGTAGATAGGTAGGTAGGTGGGTGGGTAGATAGGTAGGTAGGTAGGTAGGTAGGTAGGTAGATAGGTAGATAGGTAGGTAGGTAGGTACGTAGGTAGGTAGATAGGTAGGTAGATAGGTAGGTAGGTAGGTAGGTAGATAGGTAGGTAGGTAGGTAGGTAGGTAGATAGGTAGGTAGGAGATAGGTAGGTAGGTAGGTAGGTAGGTAGGAGATAGGTAGGTAGGTAGATAGATAGGTAGGAGATAGGTAGGTAGGTAGGTAGATAGGTAGGTAGATAGGTAGGTAGGTAGGTAGGTAGGTAGGTAGGTAGGTAGGTAGGTAGGTAGGTAGGTAGGTAGATAGATAGGTAGGTAGGTAGATAGATAGATATATTGGTAGGTAGGTAGGTAGGTAGGTAGGTAGATAGGTAGGTAGGTAGGTAGGTAGATAGATAGGTAGGTAGGTAGGTAGATAGATAGATAGGTAGGTAGGTAGGTAGGTAGGTAGGTAAGTAGGTAGGTAGGTAGGTAGATAGGTAGGTAGGAGATAGGTAGGTAGGTAGGTAGGTAGGTAGGTAGGTAGGTAGGCAGGCAGGCAGGCAGGTAGGTAGGTATGTAGGTGGATAGGTAGGTAGGTAGGTAGGTAGGTAGGTGGATAGGTAGGTAGGTAGGTAGGTAGATAGGCAGGTAGGTAGGTAGGTAGGTAGGTAGGTAGGTAAGTAGGTAGGTAGGTAGGTAGATAGGCAGGTAGGTAGGTAGGTAGGTAGGTAGGTAGATAGGCAGGCAGGTAGGTAGGTAGGTAGGTAGGTAGGTAGGTAGGTGGATAGGTAGGTAGGTGGGTAGGTAGGTAGGTAGGTAGGTAGGTAGGTAGGTAGGTAGGTAGGTAGGTAGGTAGGTAGGTTGGTCGGCTGGTCGGTTGGTCGGTGTTTCAATAATGGACGACCCGGCAGGAGATGTATTGATTATGTGCAGATTTATAGATTTTGCCTAAATACCATTTGAACACAAAGATACAAATGTGTCAGAGTCAAGGAAAGTAACACACTGTTTGTAAAAATTCATCTCATCATTCGAATCATTATTGTAGAACTATTAGAATGTCAGTACATGAATGTTTATCGTGAACCATTGCACAGTTTCTTCGCAATAGGTACGTGTATAGTCGTGTGTCAATAAAGTAACATTCTAGATAGCGCCCCCAGTGGCAGAAATGTCCTTATTCAACTGTCTGGTGATATGGTCAAAGTATACGTATATACGTTAGTCATGGGACCAAACCCCACCCCGTGGCCCCTTTCGCCGAAAAAGTCTAACGAATGGGTAGCTGTATGAATTTTTGGAATATATGTGCCTGTATGAAATTGTCTGAGTACCCGTATGTTACAAATGTTTCGTCAATCAGGAAATAGAAGTGGTAGCGAAACTTTGTAATTTGTATTTAATAAATACCAATTAATAATATTTACTAATCAATGATTAGTATTCAAAGTGTTACTTACAATTTCGTCTGTAAATAATGCGATATCTCATATAACCCGTAAGATCGAATGAACACAACGGTAACTTACAATTAATAACGCTGTGACAAAGTGTATTTAAACACACAATTCAGACAGCGAAATATATCGTACAAACAACATGCAATGAATTAACATGACAAGGAAAATCTAACATTACAATGTTCGAAATTGACACATACTAATATTGTAGCTGCATTTGTCAGCAAGTGGGGTTAAGAATCGAAAAACGACTGTATTGTGCTCACTTCCGAGTCGTAAAAGATTTTATTGACACAAGACATATGATGAAATACAGCTCAGATATGATTTCCATACTGTGTAGAAGAGTGAGATTTGTCATGGAAATAAGTACCCCGTCAGTTGTGTTGCATCCTAAACAAGTAATCTTTAAACAATTCTTAACAATATTTGATTTGAATGCCTCCATTATAAGACACACATAGCTCAAATTACAATGTACGAAAATGTACAATCATTTCCCCTCCAATGTCTTTGGTACAATTGTAAGAGCATCACCTACGGCGAAAGTGTGCATATAAATACAATATGTTTACACCGGACATCTATCACTACATCAAAGGAACAAACATTGTTTATACCAAGTATGCTAATTATCTTGCAAAAGTCTCACCAAACACCAGACAGACAGACAGACAGACAGACAGACAGACAGACAGACAGACAGACATATTCTTTCCCTTGCGAGAGGGGAAAAAAGACAACATCTCGCCCTGGATAACAGCCACGATGTTCGCTGTCTGATTCAAGAGTATTGTTACAGACAATTTCCAATATGAAGTGCACGTACCCAAGTTATGATTCCACTGTATACTAGCTATGCATCGTTTTGAATATATTATGGAAAAATAACTGACTAATCTGGGAAAGCTATGTGTATAATGTAAAGCTAGTAACGACGATCAGTGAAATTAACATGACTTAGAAACATAAAGTTAATTAAATTGACATGACTTGGAAACAGAAAGTCAATTAAATTGACATGACTTGGAAACAGAAAGTTAATTAAATTAATATGACTTGGACACAGAAAGTCAAATGAAATTGAAATGACTTAGAAACATAAAGTCAATTAAATTAACATGACTTGGAAACAGAAAGTCAAATGAAATTGAAATGACTTAGAAACATAAAGTCAATTAAATTAACATGACTTGGAAACAGAAAGTCAAATGAAATTGAAATGACTTAGAAACATAAAGTCAATTAAATTAACATGACTTGGAAACAGAAAGTCAATTAAATTAACATGACTTAGAAACAGAAAGTTAATTTAATTAAAATGACTTAGAAACAGAAAGTTAATTAAATTAACATGACTTAGAAACTGACAGTTAATTAAATTGAAATGACTTGGAAACAGAAAGTCAAGTAAATTATAGCTTAAGATGTACCAATGACACTGACACGACTTAGTTAGATTATGAATGACATACTTGACTTAGGTATGGAATACAATATGAATGAAACTGACACTAATTAAGATAATATGGACTAATAGACATTGACATGACTAAGACTATATCAGAATATTAATGAAATTGACATATTTTTCAGCATGGCGGGGCTAGTAACCCTTTTGTACCCAACCACGTCCATTAAATCGCCACAGTCTCCAGTATTTTCTATTTCTTTGGCCAAATCAAATGTTATCCGACCTCGCCATGCTTGTGATGCAGCATGGGAATTTCTTCGTGTGGAGTAGGGGTGCACTCTAAAACTCCCTGTATAGCCTCGCTTTGTATTCATCTCTAGCCAAGTGTTGACATCCCTTATCATATCAATACCCAGGAAATCATAGACTTCTTTGGTCATTTCCAAAGGTGCAATTGCCATGTCCTCGTACCTGAGTGGATAATATTGGTCCCTAGGAAACCAATTTCCCCGTATCCCCAGTAGTATATTCCGCAGCAAGGATGTACAATACTTATTAAGACGTTGAATTATTCCCTTGTTTAAATGTTCCAGTGTAAGAGGATATTTGACTTTGACGAGGCCTTGTAATTTAAAGTTACTCAGATGAAGTGGGATGACAGACGCCAACATTGCTCTGGGATCCCGTATTAAATTGATGATTTTTAGACCAATGTCTTCGTTTTTTATCAAGGGTAAAAACGTGCTGAGTTCATGAAGACGAATGGTTTTAACGCCTCTGTACCGATACACTTTGCACGTCTCACTTGCTTTCTTGGGCGTCATACGAAAACAATGCGTACCATGGCGACCACCACAGTCTTCTATAACATCCGGGATACTTTCATCAACCCATGCAAATACAATTCCAAGTTTACCAACACCAGTCTTAGGATTATACATCTTGTCTAGAAACATTTCCGTACTGGTTTGATCAAATCGACATCTGTACAAGTTCTCCAACATATCAACACCCTGTACGAGTAGCCTCGGGTCGTCGTCTTCAAGCCCGAGCGACTTGATTGGTTCGTAGAAGTAAATAAACATTGGATTCTGTTTCAGAATTTCGCCAACAAATGAGGACCCGGTGCGTATAGAAGCAAGTACCACAACATTCAAGGGATGTGATGTGTTGTAAACCTTTTTAACACCATTGTCGATGTCATGTTGTGACTTCGTTTTCAACTCAAATTTATATTTAAGATAGTCGTTCCGTAAAGTGTCTATTGCGTCAGTTATTTTTTCCGTCTTAGTTCCAACGTGTTCAAATTTACCCTTGAGAACCTTAAAACCACTGCTATCAGCCTTGGAATTGTGGGCTTTGTTGTTGTTTTTTGGAGAAAAGGGCGGAGCACTGGCATGTGTTCGGACGGTTGAGTCGTCGAAGTGTTGTACTATAGAGTTTGTTTGATCCATTCCAATCATTACATTGCCTTGAACTGGTCCTATATCCGTTTTCCCTAAGCTATTGTTGTGAAGGGCGTGCAACCAAGTGCACGATATGACAATGTTCAGGACAATCAAAGATGTCGTCAAAATGACGAATTTTCTCTGCCGCATTGTGTCCCCGCTAACAGTCTACGATATACTTTCCTCAAGTTATGCTCGTCTTCAGTTTTGTGTTCTCAGCTTAATTATGTGTATACATGTACGTACGTCCCATCACTGCGAGCTAGCCAATCCAAGTTACGTCGTTCTAGAAAAAATGACTTCTCCGTGTTGACAGACACGTGAACATGAACTCAGTATACAAGTTCTTCGATCGACGTCGATCGCGACGTGTGTCGATGCAACGAGGGCTGTAAACCATACATAGACAGTGGCGATATATACGTACACTCAGTGTCTAGACTATGTATACAGTAAATGTATTACCCTTTTACCCTATACCTTTTCATATATAACTACCGACGTTCTGAAATCAGTTCAGTAAGTATAAACCATTTACAATTTACATATGACTTGTTCACTGAGTCCAACAAATCTATTTATCTAGGGAGTACTAAACCTTAATTCAAGGACAGAGAATAGTGGGTGTGTTTCATCAATTGTCTGGTATATTCAAAACCATATGCCCTCATATTGTCTGGTAGATGATATCTCAATAAAGGGTCATCCCCACCCTATTTCAATTTCATTCATACAGGACCCCTTTCATCTACATTGCATTATGTGCATTAAATGCGAAAAACATCGCAATGTTCAATATGCTAAAATTGCTTATATTGGCCGACTAATCCCAAGGAAAATTAATTGTTATGATCATGTCACTGCCCTGACTTCAACGTTATCGAAACTTTGTATTGATTTTTGATTCTACGTTACGCAGTCTCAGTATTTATAATTCATCAGTCTTCTTTACATATTGGAGAGAGAGAGAGAGAGAGAGAGAGAGAGAGAGAGAGAGAGAGAGAGAGAGAGAGAGAGAGAGAGAGAGACAGACAGACAGACAGACAGACAGACAGACAGACAGACAGACAGACAGACAGACAGACAGACAGACAGACAGACAGAGACAGAGACAGACAGACAGACAGACAGACAGACAGACAGACAGACAGACAGACAGACAGAGATACAGAGAGAGACGTAGACAGAGACAGAGAGCGAGAGACAGACAGACAGACAGACAGACAGAGACACAGAGAGAGACGTAGACAGAGACAGAGAGAGAGAGAGACAGACAGACAGAGAGACAGTCAGAGACAGAGACAGAGACGTAGACAGAGACAGAGACACACACTAACTTTTGAACTTTTTGACCGAGCGTACTTGTCATGTGTGACGTATATTGAAAAAAAGAGACGATTCATAAACTGTATCATGTTTTATAAAACACAACTGACCAAAGCTATATAATCAGTTTAGGTGAGGACGGTAAATTGTCTGCTATGTGTGTACACGAATGGTTGGCATGACAACGACAAAAGTATAGTCCATTCTCGCAAGCCAGGATACAATTTTCTTGTGACTCAACGGAAAATAATACACCTCTGCACGGATACGACGATGACATAGCCAAGTTCATTGTGAATGTTTTTAATCACTGACTTTAATCCCAAGAAATAAGTCTGTGCGCGAGTCCAGTTGGTACGATCCAACTTTGCCCCCCTTCGCGTATTTCGGTACCAAGTTCTTAAATTCGTATTTCGATGCCAAGTTCTTAATCCGGTACCAAGTTCTTAAATTTAGAAAAAATCTTATATATAATGATTTTTCTCTGATCATTTTTTTTCAAGTTGTCGACGAGGGTCAACGAAGATATCCACTGATCTGTTCTGGCAAATTTTAATGAGAAGAGGTTGAGCCCTGTCAACATTACCCACTAAGAAGAGTGAGATTACAATAAAAGTTACTTTATGTTCGTTCTGCTGCGTTCGTAGTCCCGAGTCAGATCATACGAACAGATTCAAACGATGTTTGGTCGTGTGTCGTATTGTATCGGAAGAACATCCGGGGTCTAGCAGATAGACTAATAATTAGCAGAAGTGCCAGTTACATTGCTTTATCTCTTATCTTCTGGGAGATTATCACCATACTAGTTAATGCATAAATGAGTGTGATAAAGAGCTAGAGTCTTCAGTGTTAGTGAATGGTTGAGGGTTTGTCCGGTGTGATAATCACCAAGCTGCAGTAGATAAGAGATAAAGACAATTTTCGATAACTTGGATAATAGGACAAGAATGGTCAAGGTGTCTTTATTGACTATTTAGTCAATAGAGAGAGTCCATATTAGTACATGTTTGAGTGTTTGTCCTGTGTGATAATCACCCAGTAGATAAACATATAAAAGAGATAAAGCAATTCTTGTTGTAACTGAACCCGGCTAATTATGCGAGTCTTAATTTAGATAAGAGGAGAATGGACAAGGTGTCTTTATTTAGTCAATAAAGAGAGAACTATATAGAGAAAAGCAGCCAGGGAAAGAAGAAAAAAATGTTATATCACCCCAAAAATAAATGAGACAGTTGATCAATATCACACACAAGTTTTATGTCACCACAAAAATTAATCATCCAATCGATCAATCGTGCAACCACATTTTTTTTTTACATTTTCTACGCAAATTGAATGTCATCCTTAGCGGATCATCAAAACGGACCTTTGTTGCTGCCGCCCTTCTAGTTCAAGCTTAAGTTCAAGCTAAATAATAAACCAAAATCGTATCATTTCAGTATTCCCTTTTTACACCAGCATATTAAAACTAGACACAGACAAACAGACAAGGCAGCTACACTCATATGAATCACAGGCCACAACGGAAACGGCGTATAATATTCATATTTTCCGAGAAATGCCAATCGGTATTCTTCGGCCATTCGATAAAGTCCCTGGGAGTAGTTTCCAGATCTGATGAATTTGTCCACTTTTAGGTGTATATTATCAACAGTGATACCGTACTGTAATGTTATACTCGCCCTTCTACCAACAGCTGAATAAATCTAGAAACAGGCAAAAGAAATTAAAGATATCACTGACATTATTACATTATTACGTTACTAATTTCTGTATTAAGTGGTTGTTATCATTATGACATTTTCTTTCGAATATTACAAAGATTTAGTGAGGTTTTCTAAATTTGCTCTGCCATCTGTAAATCATCGCATGCCACCATTCAACTCTAGACATATATACGTCAATACGAAATTAAAACTGATCAGAAACGTTTTTAGTCATATGTGTTCTTACCTCATTTGTTTTGGAAGCTAAAACAATGACCACGTCATCCTCACAATTTCCATAATTCCATTCACGTAGAATATATTGACCAAAACCCTGAGTACTGGAATATATAGACAGGATAGTAATTGCAAATGTCCCGGATGATCGATGAATAGCTTAGAAAAAATGTTAAAAATTTTCAACACCAACTCTGTTATGACTTGGTTTATGAAACTCTATGTAATTACACCCAAGAGAGAGAGAGAGAGAGAGAGAGAGAGAGAGAGAGAGAGAGAGAGAGAGAGAGAGAGAGAGAGAGAGAGAGAGAGAGAGAGAGAGAGAGAGAGAGAGAGAGACAGACAGACAGACAGACAGACAGACAGACAGACAGACAGACAGACAGACAGACAGACGTAGACAGAGACAGACAGACAGACAGACAGACAGACAGACAGACAGACAGACAGACAGAGACAGACAGACAGAGACAGAGACAGAGCAACTAAACACCCGCCCCAATCCTCCTTACAAAAGTTTTTGCAAACAGCGCCCTCAAACACATGGAGGTATTTTTATTCCTGTGAAATTGTAGGCTGGCTACCGGCCGGTCCACTACATTCATGATACTCATATATACATTTTGTACATAAAACATGGGAACCGGTTTATAGGAAGTGAACCTAATATTTATTGTAAATAAAATTATATAAACTCCATGCCGGTGGCTACAGCGATTGTAGAGCAACCGCTCTGGGTCGCTGGGTTAAAATAATTTGACATTGATAGTATCAAAGCAAGCAAGGCTTGAACACCACTGACATACACGTTTTATGTTATACCGGTAGGAGTCGTACTTTAGAAACATCACAAAGTAAAGTAGGTTTTTTTCCCAAGTTGAATTCAAACAGTTAGTTATGCATGTCATACCGATATCATCTTCCAACCGAAAGGGGGCGCGATACAATTTCGCTCCAGAGAAAACGGACGAATCATTCCATGCTCTAGCAAGATTCACTTGTAATATAAAGAATGATTTTTGTTGGATCCATCATGAGACAGAAGGAGTTGAATTACATCGTCGTGGAATGTTGTGTAGAATATATAATTTGAATATACCTACTGCCATTCAACACAGAAATTGAACATTTAACGTTGCTTTGCATAAATCATATAAAGTACAAATAGAATTACCTCCACGGTGGAGCAGTGTTTTTCACGACTGCTATTGACACGATGTAACCGTGTTGTTTCTGTCCACATAAGTCACAATGGCTGCAGTCAGTATCGTTAGGAATCGTGCGCAGGACTTTGTCTAAATTATTTGCTGCAAAGGAAAACAAAAATTATAGTTTCTAAGTTTGTTAGAGAACAACAATGCCAGTCACCCGAACCACACAGTGTCGCTAACTAACCGGTAACTAGGGTAACTCTGTTGCTAAGCAGAAAGATCTTTTTCTCTCAAGTGAATTCAGACGTCATACAAGTAAGTCAAGTTTAACTTGGTGCTGGGAAATTGGGATGGGTATGAGTTTACATTGTGATCACGACTGATGCGTCGTGTTACAGTGTAAAACAACAATAACTTAACACACAGACACACACACACACACACACACACACACACACACACACACATATATATATATATATATATATATATATATATATATATATATATATATGTGTGTCTGATGAGTGTCTGATGATCGCAATATGCGTGAAACTCCGAGTTACACCCAAGAAAGAGTTCCAGTACTACCAAAACTATATATATATATATATATATATATATATATATATATATATATATATATATATATATATATATATATATATATATATATATATATATATATATATATATATATATATATATATATATTATCAGGGCACTCGTATTGTATGATCACAGAACTTTAAAATACACAGAAAACCAAAAAGAAAGAAAGTCAGTAGATTTGTATTCTAATCTCGTCTATACATGTCTGCAATACATGTGGACCATATTTATGTAAATGAAGACACCAGTAAAAGTTAAAAAGCTGCATTAGCTGTCACTGGAGTACAATAATTTTGATCAGGCAACCAACAATATAATCATGGAAAATAGTTAAAATACAGATAATTAGACTGTGCATGGAGAAGTCGAGTTTATGCATAAGTATACAGTAACAGACTTAGATCGATAGTGATGACCTTTGTTGGAGGATGATTTTACTGTACATACCTCGAAATCAATTTGATAGTATTGTGTATACTGTATCATGTGAACAGCTACAAATCTGTTTATATTATACGCATGGAGTTTGAACAAAAAATATGAAATATATACTCCGATCTTTCTACGTCACGACAACTCGTGTCAACGTCACTGGTTCTGCTGTGTTCGAAATGTGAGTCAAAACATTCAAAATTGCCATTATTTTAAATTTCCGAAATTTTCTTTGATATTACTGGTGCTGGTGTGATTATATTATTCTCCAATAATTCTTTTCATTTAGCCGGAAGACACTGGTGACCTAAGGGTTGCCACTGCTTCTCGTCTAGCGAATCTTAATTACAGGCCCCTTAGGTCACTCGTATTTTCCTTGGCTGAAGGAAGAACAATATTGGGGGATAACATCCAATTATCTGCAGGTGATACAATACTATCCAAGGTGTGCAATATATCGATAGTACAATACTATCCAAGGTGTGCAATATATCGATAGTACAATACTATCCAGGGTGTACAATATATCGATAGTACAGTACTATCCAAGGTGTGCAATATATCGATAGTACAATACTATCCAAGGTGGGCAATATATCGATAGTACAGTACTATCCAAGGTGTGCAATATATCGATAGTACAATACTATCCAAGGTGGGCAATATATCGATAGTACAATACTATCCAGGGTGTACAATATATCGATAGTACAGTACTATCCAAGGTGTGCAATATATCGATAGTACAATACTATCCAGGGTGTGCAATATATCGATAGTACAGTACTATCCAGGGTGTGTAATATATCGATAGTACAATACTATCCAGGGTGTGCAATATATCGATAGTACAATACTATCCAGGGTGTACAATATATCGATAGTACAGTACTATCCAAGGTGTGCAATTTATCTATAGTACAATACTATCCAGGGTGTGCAATATATCGATAGTACAGTACTATCAAGGGTGTGTAATATATCGATAGTACAATACTATCCACGGTGTGCAATATATCGATAGTACAGTACTATCCAGGGTGTGCAATATATCGATAGTACAGTACTATCCAGGGTGTGCAATATATCGATAGTACAGTACTATCCAGGGTGTGTAATATATCGATAGTACAATACTATCTAGGGTGTGCAATATATCGATAGTACAGTACTATCCAGGGTGTGCAATATATCGATAGTACAATACTATCTAGGGTGTGCAATATATCGATAGTACAATACTATCCAGGGTGTACAATATATCGATAGTACAATACTATCCAGGGTGCGCAATATATCGATAGTACAATACTATCCAGGGTGTGTAATATATCGATAGTACAGTACTATCCAGGGTGTGTAATATATCGATAGTACAGTACTATCCAGGGTGTGTAATATATCGATAGTACAATACTATCCAGGGTGTGTAATATATCGATAGTACAATACTATCCAGGGTGTGTAATATATCGATAGTACAGTACTATCCAGGGTGTGTAATATATCGATAGTACAGTACTATCCAGGGTGTGTAATATATCGATAGTACAATACTATCCAGGGTGTGCAATATATCGATAGTACAATACTATCCAGGGTCTGCCATATATCGATAGTACAGTACTATCAAGGGTGTGTAATATATCGATAGTACAGTACTATCCAGGGTGTGTAATATATCGATAGTACAATACTATCCAGGGTGTGTAATATATCGATAGTACAATACTATCCAGGGTGTGTAATATAACGATAGTACAGTACTATCCAGGGTGTGTAATATATCGATAGTACAGTACTATCCAGGGTGTGTAATATATCGATAGTACAATACTATCCAGGGTGTGCAATATATCGATAGTACAATACTATCCAGGGTCTGCCATATATCGATAGTACAGTACTATCAAGGGTGTGTAATATATCGATAGTACAATACTATCCAGGGTGTGCAATATATCGATAGTACAGTACTATCCAGGGTGTGTAATATATCTATAGTACAATACTATCCAGGGTGTGCAATATATCGATAGTACAATACTATCCAGGGTGTACAATATATCGATAGTACAGTACTATCCAAGGTGTGCAATATATCGATAGTACAATACTATCCAGGGTGTGCAATATATCGATAGTACAGTACTATCCAGGGTGTGTAATATATCGATAGTACAATACTATCCAGGGTGTGCAATATATCGATAGTACAGTACTATCCAGGGTGTGCAATATATCGATAGTACAGTACTATCCAGGGTGTGCAATATATCGATAGTACAGTACTATCCAGGGTGTGTAATATATCGATAGTACAATACTATCTAGGGTGTGCAATATATCGATAGTACAATACTATCCAGGGTGTGCAATATATCGATAGTACAATACTATCTAGGGTGTGCAATATATCGATAGTACAGTACTATCCAGGGTGTGCAATATATCGATAGTACAATACTATCCAGGGTGTACAATATATCGATAGTACAATACTATCCAGGGTGCGCAATATATCGATAGTACAATACTATCCAGGGTGTGTAATATATCGATAGTACAGTACTATCCAGGGTGTGTAATATATCGATAGTACAGTACTATCCAGGGTGTGTAATATATCGATAGTACAGTACTATCCAGGGTGTGTAATATATCGATAGTACAATACTATCCAGGGTGTGTAATATATCGATAGTACAGTACTATCCAGGGTGTGTAATATATCGATAGTACAGTACTATCCAGGGTGTGTAATATATCGATAGTACAATACTATCCAGGGTGTGCAATATATCGATAGTACAATACTATCCAGGGTGTGCAATATATCGATAGTACAGTACTATCCAGGGTGTGCAATATATCGATAGTACAATACTATCCAGAGTGTGCAATATATCGATAGTACAGTACTATCCAGGGTGTGCAATATATCGATAGTACAATACTATCTAGGGTGTGCAATATATCGATGGTACAATACTATCTAGGGTGTGCAATATATCGATAGTACAATACTATCCAGGGTGTGCAATATATCGATAGTACAGTACTATCCAGGGTGTGCAATATATCGATAGTACAATACTATCCAGGGTGTGCAATATATCGATAGTACAGTACTATCCAGGGTGTGCAATATATCGATAGTACAATACTATCCAGGGTGTACAATATATCGATAGTACAGTACTATCCAGGGTGTGCAATATATCGATAGTACAATACTATCCAGGGTGTGTAATATATCGATAGTACAGTACTATCCAGGGTGTGCAATATATCGATAGTACAGTACTATCCAGGGTGTGCAATATATCGATAGTACAGTACTATCCAGGGTGTGCAATATATCGATAGTACAGTACTATCCAGGTTGTGCAATATATCGATAGTACAATACTATCCAGGGTGTGTAATATATCGACAGTACAGTACTATCCAGGGTGTACAATATATCGATAGTACAATACTATCCAGGGTGTGTAATATATCGATAGTACAGTACTATCCAGGGTGTACAATATATCGATAGTACAATACTATCCAGGGTGTGCAATATATCGATAGTACAGTACTATCCAGGGTGTACAATATATCGATAGTACAATACTATCCAGGGTGTGCAATATATCGATAGTACAGTACTATCCAGGGTGTGCAATATATCGATAGTACAGTACTATCCAGGGTGTGCAATATATCGATAGTACAATACTATCCAGGGTGTGCAATATATCGATAGTACACTACTATCCAGGGTGTGCAATATATCGATAGTACAGTACTATCCAGGGTGTGCAATATATCGATAGTACAATACTATCCAGGGTGTGCAATATATCGATAGTACAGTACTATCCAGGGTGTGCAATATATCGATAGTACAGTACTATCCAGGGTGTGCAATATATCGATAGTACAGTACTATCCAGGGTGTGCAATATATCGATAGTACAATACTATCCAGGGTGTGCAATATATCGATAGTACAATACTATCCAGGGTGTGCAATATATCGATAGTACAGTACTATCCAGGGTGTGCAATATATCGATAGTACAGTACTATCCAGGGTGTGCAATATATCGATAGTACAGTACTATCCAGGGTGTGCAATATATCGATAGTACAGTACTATCCAGGGTGTGCAATATATCGATAGTACAATACTATCCAGGGTGTGCAATATATCGATAGTACAATACTATCCAGGGTGTGCAATATATCGATAGTACAGTACTATCCAGGGTGTGCAATATATCGATAGTTCAAAAATACTGTTCAGTTACAGCTAGTGTTAGCTTTAAACACATAATGTGTTATACAGAGAAAGTAAGTCAACTATGAATGTTACATACCATCTTTGAACGGTAACACCTGATCCGGATCACACACCCATGACCTCTGACCCCGACGACCACAACGGAGTACGTCAATTTGTGGATTGGGAAAGAAAGGATGAATCTGGTTGGATGTACATACGGGTAATCTTTGAAACATTGTATTTGCTAAAATTAATAAGCAAATAAGTTTCATATTGGCTACCATAACGATGTCATAATGTACTGGCTGTCATAAGTGAACCTGTAATAAACGTTGGGTACAGTATTAGTTAAAGACAGCATGATTTATGTAATGTAATGTTTTTGTTTAAAACTCTCCAAATATATAGCAATATGTATAGTCATGATAGTGCCATCTGTCCTGTATTGCCAGTTCTCTCTTTATTTATAGTTTATGATACCCGTATGATAGCACCCCGCTGTTTACTTGTTCTGTCGATGAGATGGGGTCATGGGGTCCAACATTTCTAAGGGCAATGGTATGTTTACCTACATACGTTGAACAAAAACTGTAATACTCAGAATTGTGTTTTGGTGATACAGGTGTTCACTTTCTTCCCATTAGATATGAAACTTACACGAAGACTGGTAGGGTTAGCAGATTACAGAGTTGTTAGGAATTTAGAAGAACCATCACAAATCACTCTGTACGGGTTTTGTACGCGTTTAAGCTCAAGTATTCAATACGACAAAATGTCAAAATCAACTTGATGGAGTCGTTCAAAAAGATCATTTTATGATGTACCCTGACTGTCTTGCGTTCCAGGTTGGAACCTGATAATTACTGTGTTAATTATATCATTCTCTATTTCATTAATTACAATCCCGTATTCCGTCACAAGTCAATTAAATAACAAATGTAAAACAACGCAAGTTAACTCTGGTATCATTTGGGTGTTTGCCTACTTCCTAACTTCCATCTGAGAGAACACAACTCACTTACCGAGCAAACTAGGGAGTCGGGAGTACACTTACGTGACTCCTTGTGGTATATATAGGGGTAATCCAAGTTCCAATTTCACAATCTTCGCAAGCAGATATAAGACTTATACCATGATATAATAGGAATGGGCAGCTCGTCGAAATTAAATTTTAACGGGTCAGGCTATACATTGCCAAATCTGTGTTCTCCGACGGTTCTACTGTTGAATAACCATGTGTGTGTCTTTGTTATGCTTTGTACACAATAAATACCAGTCATGTACGCCACTTGTCTTTTTAGTAATTTATGCATGCCTTACCCGATTATACTTAGTTACAAAGCCAAACCACTGAGCCGGTCACAATGATGTTTTGTAGTCGTCTACATACGGGCAACTGAGGTACAAATAATCAAAGGCTGGGTTTCAAAGGGGTGACCTTTAAACCTTTTAAAGGTTTTATTGACCCTATAGTTGACGAAAATGATACAAAAATGCATTAAAATAGTGTAATATCTTCCAGGCTGCCAGTCCAACATTTTTTACAACGAACTGTGGTAAATACTGCGCGAATCACACTTGGTAACTTTATACTTTGTCCGTTTTTGGAAGTACATCATGGCATTAAAACTACGTACCAGTTACCCCACTATTCCGACCTACCGACCGATCTACCTACATACCAACCAACCTACCTACCTACCCATCCACCCACCCACCTACATCTGTACCTACCTATACAAATCTTTAAAAAAATATTAAAAAGAAAAATCTATTTTTAAGATTATCGATTATAAAAATCACAGTTTCAATCACAGTTATTATATAAATAATCCGTAGCTATTCGCGGCCATCTGTAAAAAATTTCCAGAATAGGTTATTAAAAACAACTATTCAGTGTCCCTTTTCATTTAAATCGTGAAATATTGAATATCGTTTATATTCATTTTAGTGTTCACTGAGATGATCAAACTATCATTTATATTGAAGGAAAATACCCTGTCGTGCTGGTTTTGCTTGGTCTCACTTTCTCTGAAGTTATCAGTTTACCTCTGTCTTTCCCTTTTTCCCTATTCAACTTAATGGCGCACAAACGATTTCTTTGAGTTTACCGACATGCCACAAAGAGGATACGGGCGGAGCATTGTCTCAGAGTCAATAATGTTTTTTTTTTAGAAATGATCCACACCCATTGCCCGCTAAACGGTTTGCACCAATTTTCTACAACATTCACGTTTAGGGAACAAGCAAAATTTACAGTGGGGGCTGAGGAGAAAATGGGGGGCCATATATGTAAAGACGGTAAACTGGAGAGAAGAGTGTTCAATGTATTAACATTTGCAGATGTCATAGACGCAATCTAAGAAATTAGGAGGCCCTAAGCCATAACTCAAAAGTAAGTTTTACTCTTTCTAATTATGGGTTAAAATGTCGAGAATATATTATAATATACTGAATGTAAAATTGAGGTATCGAAGACAATATTCAAGTACTCCATGGCCTTCGATAATGTTTATGGTGTTAAAATGTACGCCTCTTATTGGCCTTCTACATGTCCTCAGGCAAAACTAAAAAAAATGTTTGGTTCTTGTCACAAAGGCAAAGGCATGAAGATGTACGTGGAAATAGAAGTATATTGTTACTATTTTACCTTTTTGCAAAATGTTTAGGGTCAGAGTTTAAATTAGGATCGGTCGAGGTAACAGAAACAAATTTAAACTATTATTTTATTGGGCGTTATTTTCAGAAAAAGTGCTCACCATGGGAGTCAAAGACTTCCTCCTACACCCTCTCGACGAGCGATCATGGGGATGCTGTTCCTACTCCTACGTCATACATACATACATACATACATACATACATACATACATACATACATACATACATACATACATACATACATACAGACATACAGACAGACAGACAGACAGACAGACAGACAGACAGACAGACATCCAGCCAGCCAGCCAGCCAGCCAGCCAGACAGACAGACAGACAGACAGACAGACGCACGCACGCACGCACGCACGCACGCACGCACACACACACACACACACACACACACATACACACATACATACATACATACATACATACATAGTATACATACATACATACATACATACATACATACATACATACATACATACATACATACATAGTGTCACACACACACACACACACACACACACACACACACACACACACACACACACACACACACACCTATACCTCTCTAGTCCACATTGTGCCTACTATTAAATCCGATAAAACACACTCCCCTACTTTGACGTGTAAATTAGTGCAAAAAGTGTCTGATTAGCCTAAACTTCGAGGGGAGCCCCTTCCCCGACACCCCATGTGAGGTGTAAAAATGTCACATATGACATATTCATATTTTCAGCAAATCCAATAATTTAACAACATAGCATGTCCTAGTTTGACTGAAAGGTCAACAAACTGTCTCAAGGATATCGGATTCAGACCACACAAGATTCTAAGCGTACTCGAGTACATGAGACGACAGTCTGCATTTCATAGATAGCTAGGATTCATAGTGATCATTCGTCAATGTTTTGAGAATAGTCTTTAGAGCATGTTAACGCCCCTGAAAAGTGTAATATGGATTGCATTAATTATTTGGCCATTGGCCATGAATTATGTAAATTTGGACTTTAAGGACGTCACAATAAAGAACACTTGGCACTGGCAACAAGGGGGCACTTGGCTTCGTGGGAAGTCAATGAACGAGGCACTTGCAAGGTGTGTGTAGTCTGAGCTAATTCCCTAAGGTTCAAGTGGTGATCCCGGTACATACAGAAGTTGAGTCGGACATAAGATGTGAGAGTGATTCGAGTGTAGTTACTTGGTCTGTCAGCTGTGTGCGAAGACAAAAAG